>NC_090325.1:110585779-110667600 GCF_035084215.1 Heptranchias perlo | reverse complement strand
TAGAGAGAGAGAGAACAGACAGAGAGAGAGAGAGAACAGACAGAGAGAGAGAGAGAGAAGACAAAGAGAGAGAGAGAGAGAAGACAAGAGAGAGAGAGAGAGAGAAGACAAAGAGAGAGAGAGAGAAGACAAAGAAGAGAGAGAGAGAGAAGACAAGAAGAGAGAGAGAGAGAAGAAGAAGACAAGAGAGAGAGAGAGAAGACAGAGAGAGAGAGAGAGAGAAGACAAAGAGAGAGAGAGAGAGAGAAGACAAAGAGAGAGAAGACAAAGAGAGAGAGAGAGAGAGAGAGAGAGAGAGAGAGAGAGAGAGAGAAATTATATTATATAATTCTGGAATTTAAACTGAAATCTGAATTTGACCGAATTAAAATGCCTCTGTCTCTTTAACAGAATGGTACATAAATGTTCCACACATTTTCTCCCTCGGCAGAAGATTTACCTCTCCAAACTGGCAACTGAACCAATTGATCCAGGCACATTCCCCACCATCCTATTCAGCTGCCAGGTAGTTGGATGTATCCCATACAGGTAACACCCCAAAATGGACCCAATCCATAAATGACCAATGATAACAAAGCACAATTTAAGAATTCACCTAATCAGCTCTACCTGTCAAGGTGGAGGTGTTAAACTTCTGGTGTGAATTCAAATACAAGTGTAGAATCTTCCTTGTAGCTGAGCATTAAGTCATAGAAAAAAAACTGCACAAATTCAAGATCACAAAAAGGAATTAAACAGGTAATAAACAATCCCTTACAATGAATGTCGAATTCTTTTCCAAAAACATTTGTTGAATCAGAGTCCATAAATTCTTTTAAAAGGTAATTATATTGTTGCTTGAAGAGGCATAGGAAGTGATCAGGAAAGGGGGATTAGACTACTCACATGGGTCAAATGGCCTGTTTCTGCCTCAACATTCACTATTTCTAAAAATAAACCTTGAAAATAAATCAAACACCTATACTAATATGCACGAAAATTACCAACTAAACAACATTATGTATGATTTTAGTTACATCAATTGAAAAAACTATTAAATCCCTGCTAAATACAGAGCGACAATATTCCACCTGCATAGAAAAATTCAGGAAAGCCAATCCATTATTATAAGAGGCTAGATGCATGCATGGCTAAATGTGCCTGAATTAGTTGATAACTAATTAGTGAACGGTCAAGTGATGATTTGGTGCTTTAATTATTACTAACAAAAAGGAATGTGTGAATAAGAAAACCATTTCATAAACACCTTCATTTGCTTTAGCAATACATTAGTTACCACAGAGAGGACTTGAATATTGCTGTGCTGCTTCAAGATAACATAGGCCACTATCAAAGACACATTACCAGATGCACTATAGCCAACACAAGCAATCTATTCTCTTCTCCAAATGCGATAATCCCTCTAATCACCCCTTCATACAATTTAATAGGTAAATGTCGAAGCATTAGCAGGAAGTAAGTTTGTTTACACAGGATAAAAGGTAAGTGGTGCATAATGAGTGTGTTGTAGGAATCTTCAGTCATCTCTTAGCTCATCAATGTAGCGATTACAAAAACAATTAAATGTTATTTAGAATCTAGTTTTGGGTTTATTTGTTAAACCTCAATGGATCCTTTTCCAATGCAAAACAACATTTTTGCAAAATATGACATTTCAAGCATTACTTGAAGCGAAGTTACAACAATGATTTGACTATGTAAGTTTCAATGAAGAAACGTGCTGTGGAAAACAGCCTATACGGAATTGGCTCCAGAACTTTCCTCTGGATATCAATTGGATGACAACTCCATAATTTAAAAAAAATGAAGAAATTATAATTGGCAAGACTAGTCACGGAACAGAATAATGGCTCTCAATTGGTTTAACATTCTTTCATACATCCACTGCAGTCAAAAATAGGCTCAGATTTATTATAAAAATGTATATACTACGGTGGCAGATGGTTATAAAGCAGTTCAAAACCAGTTTGTGTGTATGCATGTACAGGAAACTATTTAATTGCTTCCAAATCTGCAGAAGGTACGCTGAGTTGATCAGTTTGAGTGGAATACTGGATGTGGTTTCAGATGCATTTCTAAACAAATTTTAGAAAG
Source organism: Heptranchias perlo (assembly GCF_035084215.1). Lineage (NCBI taxonomy): Eukaryota > Metazoa > Chordata > Chondrichthyes > Hexanchiformes > Hexanchidae > Heptranchias > Heptranchias perlo. The sequence goes on along the minus strand of NC_090325.1, from coordinate 110,665,506 downwards.
GACAAAAACTGCACTGTTGGAACTCGGTGTAAGGAACAGTTGTGGTACTGTAACACAAGAGGAAATATTGAAACGATTTGTTGTACGTGCATGGAGCAAATTCTATATTGAAAAATAAAATGTTTTATTCGGTAATTGTGAAATACATTCATCAATTTAAGAAGCTGGAAGAAAAGTGCATTTGTACAAGCTACAGTTATGGACAGGCACCATAGTCACATGCAGGTAATTGGCAGGCATAGCCTGTCTTTATACTGTAATACTACATTATTGGAGCCATTAAAACATTTTTATATATGGCTCTGCTAAACGAGCACAAGTGCACCAATCACTTTTATGTGCCAATTAACATAAAAAGGTAATGCTAAAGATCAAATCTGGTCCCAATTTTATCTATGCAATCTCAGGCTCACTTCAGATTGCAAAAATTGCATGGAGCCATAGAAGTTTTCACACAGGAGGAGCCCATTTGGCCCAGCTCTCTGTGCTGCTATCTCATTCTCTATCACAAAGAAATTCTCTGACAAAGTTCAAATAGAGTGCAATCAATTTATTAGCCTACTTTGTGTCATGTATGAATGATATTTATGTCTTTTCTCATGGAGCTTTTCCTTAGCGTGATGTATTGTGTGTAATTTGTAACCTCTAACCTATTAGTTCTTTTAAATGATTCCTTATGGAAGGAATAAGTGTGTTGGCTGGCTGGCTGCTGACTTTCTGTGGGAGCCAGTTAAGATTCAGGTTGCACTGTGCCTCCTTGTGCTGCTTCCTGAAATGTTCCTGCAACTGAATCAGACACATCCACTGCTGCTGTGGCTAGCTGGACCTGCCAACTTTCTGGCATATCTACCATCACTTACTCAGGGGGATTGGCAGGCTGATGTGCATTAACCTAAACTAAAAACATCCTCATCCACGTCTGCTCCAGCCATGGTCTGCTTCTGGCACTTCTTCAGCGTGTTCAGCCATCAGCATAGGAGCAGACTTGTGGACGACAATATAGTCTGTGAATCCCTCCATCAAAATTCTCTCCATTCGATCCTCCAGTATGTTAAAGCTGGCAAGAAAGCCCAACACCTCTATAGCAGCAGTCAGAGTATTTGTGCGATACCACACCTAAGCTTTGCACCTATGCCACCAGGGACATTGCTGGCAGACAACCTTTCATCCACAATGACACAGATGCAGCTAGTGAGCTCCTCCACACTCTTAGCCAGACCTTGCAGAGCATTTTGGACAGACTCAATTAACTCCTGTCAACCAACCAGTTCAGAAAGAATCCTTTTTTTACCTACGGGCTCTGTGAGACCATAACCTCTAGGAACTGCAACTGAGGAAGGAACTGAGCTATCCCTCTAGATAGCAAGTTCCAGGTCGTCTTCTGCCACCATCATTGCTATTCCTCACCTGTGCACCATGATACAACTGGTACTATCTCCTCAAGCTTACTATGTAAATCCTCTGAGTTTTGTGTAGCTGTGAAAGTTGGTGACAATGACGCAGCATGCTAAGAGGTGCTGGCTTGTTCAGAGCCGCAGGTTGTTCTTCTAGGCCTACAAAACAGAAGAGGAACAAATGTCATAATGCTGGATCCAAGAGACCTTCAAAAAGTACTTGGATTGCAATATATTGTGTGAGATATTTTTATGTTGATTACATGCCCGTGTGTCAAGTGGAAGACAAAACATAGAAATTACAACACGTAAACAGACCATTTAGCTCAACCAGTCCGTGTTGGTCTTTGCCTTTCATGTGAGCAAGTAGTCCTAATCACATTTACCCGGCCAGTTCCCAAATCGATTTATCCCCTTTCTCTTCTTTCATCTATCTAGTCTAACCTTGAATGCTGACATAGTTTCTACCTCAACCAGAAATTAATTCTACAGCTTTACAATTCTCTGTGTAAAGCAGTTTCTCTTGCCCACTGTTCCAAATCTTTTGCATTTAATCTTCTTTGACCCCTCATTCTTGACCCCTCAACTAGTGGAAACAGTCTACTTCTATCTTTTTCCCATCATTTCATAATTTTAAACACTTCTATCATATCACCCCGTATGGCTGAGAATCCAATACTGCACACAGTTCTCTAACTGAGGTCTTAAAGTTTTATATGGGCACATCATTACCTCTTGGCTTTTATATTCTATATCTCTTGTGATAGACCGAGGTCTATTAGCTTTTATTTTAAAACTACTTTAACCCAAGGTGTCATCTTTAATATCCTGTGAATTTGTCCCCCCAAATCTTTCCGCTCTTCCACAGCGCTGAGCCTATTTCCATTTGGAGTATAATTACTGTTATTTTGTTTAACCAAAATGTACCATCTTATGCTTAACGACACTGAATTCCATCTGCTCCTTTTTAACCCATTCCCCCATCTCATCAATATCCCTTTGCACTTTCTTTGGTCTTCTAAAGTATTAACTATGAGGCCAACTCTCAGCATCTCCACTGGTCCAAAAATCGCGGCACTGAACTTACCGCCCCGTTCCCGCTACTAATGTGCCTGCCTGTTTCAAGCAGAAGCCTATTTTTAATACGCAAATTGGAGTCTTAAGACATAATTAGACACAATTTTGAGGTACCAATGGCAGAGAGTATACCGAACATGCTCCACCCATTGGCACTTGGTGTACAGCATCTTAACCAGCGATCCTTAAAGGGACTGTAGCTAGTCATTCCAAAACCAGGTAGGTTTCTGTTTTTTTTTTAAAAAGTACAGATTTTTGAAGGACCAGAAGGAATACACATGCCCCTCCTAGCCACACAAAAACCTTCTCACCCACTGCCAACTCATCTGTGCCCCCCATGATTTTATTCTCCCAAAAACACAATTTCCAGCTTGGCTCCACAGAAGAACTGCAGGATTTTCCGCCCTCTGCCCCCCTGTCTGTGAGCAATGATTTAGCGTTCGTAAGTTGCTAATGAAATGTAAATGAAGCCCAGCAATCAAAATAGCATGGGCTACTTGCTGAGGATATCAGGTGCAACGAGCACACTGCTGCCCAATGTCCGGCCAAAGTGAAAATTAGCTCCTTTACCTCCTATTTTGGCATCATCTGCAGATTTTGACACCACTCCCTCTAGGCCTATATCCAAATCATTTATATACACAGTGAGCATAAATGGTCCTAAAACTGAACCTTCTGGGACATCACTACCCACTTCCAACCACTCAGAAAATCTGCCCTTAACTCTTTTCTTCCTTTTGACCAATTTTTAAACCAATGTGCTATCCATCCCTATAATTTCATATTCCTTAACCTTCTCTAATAATCTCCCCTGTGGTATCTTTCCTAAATGTCCACGTACACTACATCTACTGCATTTCCCCCATCCACCATGTCTGTTACCTCCTCAAAACATTATACGAGGTCTGTCAAGCACAATCATCCCTTTTCAAAGCTGTGCTGGCTACTTCTAACTATTTTATCTTTATTTGGTCATGCGGTAATTTCGTCCTTAATTAAAGATTCTAAAATTTTCTCTACCTCAGATGTTAAGCTAACTGACCTGTAATTACCCTGATTAGCTTTGTCTCCCTTTTTAAAAATGGGTACTACATTGGCCATTGTCCAGGCTTCCAGGACAAATCCGCACTCAATGCTGCCCTGAAATATAATTTCTAGGGCCTCAGCAATTTTCTCCCTCATCTTTGTCAGGATCCTAGGATGTATCCAGTCAAGCCCTGGCATTTTGTCTTCCTTTAGCTTAACTGATCTAAACTTTTCCTTTTATCCATTATAATATTGCTCATCACACTGACAACCACCAGGATTCAGCTCCTTTCTGATATTCTCTTCGGTAAAGATCAATGCAAAGTAATTATTAAATACCATCACCATTTTTTGATGATGTATCATCATCTACAAATTGATGTCCTCTCCTCTCAGGGGTCCCACTTCGCTTTCAACAATTTTCTTTTTACTAATATACTTGTAAAATACTGTTCCTTTTGATGTTTTTTGAATTTTTTCCCCCATGCTTCCTCCTAGCTTTCCTTATCCTGCTCTTAACCACTTTTCTTATTTTCTCAAGTTCTTCTTTAACTTTTTCATTATTCTTATAGCCTCAGCTAGTTCACTCAACTTTCTAAAATCTGCCTAATCCAATTTAGTATTCTAGATTTTGTGCTAACTTTTTCCCTTTCTAGTTGATCTTAAACCCCATCTTTAGGAGTAGTGACCATCCGCATTTAGCTCATCTACCTAATCTACTTCATTACTCATAACCAGCTCTAGCAATGCTTCCACCCTTATAAGCCTACTAACATACTGTTTGAGGAAGGAGTCCTGTGCATATTTTAGGAATTCCATTTCCTTTTCTCCATTTACACCCTCTCTGTCCCAGTAATAACAACAACTTGCATTTATATAGCGCCTTTAATGTCATAAAATGCCACACGGCACTTCACAATAGGGATCAAACAAGATTTGACATGGAGCCACATAAGGAGATATTAGGACAGGTGATCAAAAGCTTGGTCAAAGAGGTAGGCAGTGGATAATTAAAATCTCCAAGATCAATAATTTTGTTATTCCTACTTGTCTATCTAATCTGACTGCAGATTTCCTCTTCCATTTCCTTCCCACAATTCGGAGGTCTGCAATATATCCCAACAAATGTAACAAGGGCATTTTTATCTTTGGGCTCCAACTATATTGACTGTCTGGATCCCTTCCTTGTCTACATCAAACTCTCTACAGCATATATTCCCTCTTTTACCAATATTGCCACTATACCTCCCTTCTTATCTTTTCTATCCCTCCTAAATATATTCTATCCTGAAACGTTTATCTTCCATTCTTGTCCAGTTGCAGCCAGGTTTCTGTTAGTGCTATCAAGTTAGAACTTCCTGTAAGGTAATTTCTTCCAGTTTCCAGAGTTTATTTTCCACACCGTGCGCATTGCAATACATGCATTTTTAATTTTTTTTTAAAAACACAACTCCTTTACCAATGATTTTTTGACTAAACTACTCTCTATCTTTACTTCAGTCTTTTCCCCATTTATAACTAGTGCATTATTTTATTCTTCTACTTCATATGCCTCCTGATGATTTGTTTTCTGCCTGAATATCATTCTCATCGATTTCTCCCATCACTGTTAGTAGATCTAGCTGGTTTTATTTTCCTAGTCGCCACAACCCCTCTCCTTCATAGTTTAAATACTTTGCCATTTCCCTATTTAACCATTTTGCCAGGACATTAGCAGCCTACCCATTCAGATGTACCCATCTTTCCAGAATAGCCCCCAACCCTGCCAGATCTGGTGCCAGTGCCCAACATAGTGGAATCCCTCTTCCTGTCAACATATTTTCAGCCATGCATTGATTTCCACAATCTTCCTGTCCTTCCCTATCTAGCACATGGCTGGGGAAGTAATCCTGAGATTACCATCTGTGAAGTCCTGCTCTGAAGATTGTGCAGGATGTACTAGGTCTGAACTTGGAGAAGGCTGGTATAATCCTCCCCCATGTTCAATGTTCTCATACCCAATAATGTAGTGGGGCGGCCTCCTCAAAGAGTATCAATTATCATTTCTGGGCTCCCTCCAGTTGGTGTCTGTTCCCATTTATTATGTGCTATCTTATCCTGAAAGCAGGAAAGTAGCTTTGAGAATTTGTGAGTTTACAAAGTATAGAATATGCAGAGAGGAAGCAAAAATCAAAAGGAAATAGTAAAGGATGTTAGACACATATAAAGTTAAAAGAATAGTTGAAGAAAGGACCAATTTGTGATGAAAAAGGAAATCTCATGGAAAATGGCAGATACACAAAAGTGTAGGGTTAGTGCATCAGTTTAAAAAAAAGTGTGATAGTAGAACTGAAATGATACAAGAGGAGTAGATGGAGCAATATGATAAGGTAGCTATAGACAAGTGGTACTAAAAATATTGTTGGAACTCAAAAGTAGAAAAAGCACTGGGCTCTGATCGCATGCATTTTATAATGCTGAGGGAAGTCAGCGAGTTAACAACAGAGGCACTAACCACAATTATTCAGAACATCATTAGAGACCAGTTAATTATAGACCAGTCAGCCCAACGTTGGTAATGGATACATTTTTAGAGCCCATAACCAGGGCTAAAATTAAACAAGATGCATTAATCAAGCATGGATTTGGAAAAGGCAACGTGTGTCTAACAAATTTAATAGAATTCTTTGAGGAAATAACAGGGTGTATTGATAAAGGAAATGTATTAGATACAGTGTATACCGATTTTCAAAAGGTCTTTTGTAGGGATGTAAGCAGTGGTGTCCTGAGGGATCAAGTAGTGTGTGTGTGTGTGTGTGTGTGTGTGTGCGCATGTGTGCAGTGCCTCCATTGGTGAGAGGTGCAAATACAACTTGACAAGTTTACATAGGGAATTTTCATTATAAAGCTGGACTTGGGAATTTATAATGGAAAAAGTTGACAGGAAGTGTACATAGGCATAAGGTATTTATATATTACAAAGATCAAACAAAATAAGCTAGTAATGCAAATGAATCTCCCAAAAGTTTACTTTCCTTTTTAATGTCTCTCAAAATGGACGTCTGATGAGATGTTACCATCCAGAAGTGGTGACAAGGCACTGGTCCTTCATCAGGACAAAATTTTGCAGTACTTGCCTGGGCCATGTTCCATTTTTACTCTGCAATTCAGATTCAAGAAATCTGAAGTTGATGGGGAGGGCAGATTCTATGCTCAAAAAATATATTAAAATAAATCAGAACACACATCAAGATAGGTTCAGAAGGAGGGCAGGAACCAGACTGGTCCGAGCACAGATTGCTGGGGCACTCCACACAATGCTTCCCTCATTGTTACCTAACTCCTTTATTTTAACCTCTGCTTCCTCCCCTTTAACCAGTTACTAATCCATGCCTTAATCTAGAGACCAACTGACCATAGTCTGTCAAGGAGTTTCTCATGGTCACCTGAACGTAACAGTTTATCCTTTTTGAGGAGGTAACAAGGAGGGTCGATGAAGGTAGCACATTTGATGTAGTCTACATGGATTTTAGCAAGGCTTTTGACAGGATCTCAATGGATCTAAATAGTAAAAAGTTAAAAACAGTGGATGTCCAGAGGGACTTAGGGGTACAGGTACATAGATCACTGAAGTGTCATGAACAGGTGCAGAAAATAATCAAGGCGGCTAATGGAATGCTGGCCTTTATATCTAGAGGACTAGAGTACAAGGGGGCAGAAGTTATGCTGCAGCTATACAAAACCCTGGTTAGACTGCACCTGGAGTACTGTGAGCAGTTCTGGGCGCTGCACCTTCGGAAGGACATATTGGCCTTGGGGGAGTGCAGAGTAGGTTTACTAGAATGATACCCGGACTTCAAGGGTTAAGTTACAAGGAGAGATTACACAAATTGGGGTTGTATTCTCTGGAGTTTAAAAGGTTACGGGGTGATCTGATCAAAGTTTATAAGATATTAAGGGGAACAGATAGGGTGGATAGAGAGAAACTATTTCCGCTGGTTGGGGATTCTAGAAGTAGGGGGCACAGTCTAAAAATTAGAGCCAGACCTTTCACGAGTGAGATTAGAAAACATTTCTACACACAAAGGGTGGTAGAAGTTTGGAACTCTCTTTCGCAAACGGCAATTGATACTAGCTCAATTGCTAAATTTAAATCTGAGATAGATAGCTTTTTGGCAACCAAAGGTATTAAGGGATATGGGCCAAAGGCAGGTATATGGAGTTAGATCACAGATCAGCCATGATCTTATCAAATGGCGGAGCAGGCACGAGGGGCTGAATGGCCTACCCCTACATGTTCCTACATGGCAGATTGGTCAGGAAAGTAAAAGCCCATGGGGGTCCAAGGGAAAGTGACAAGTTGGATCCAAAATTGACTCAGTGGCAGGAAGCAAAGGGTGATGGTCGACAGGTGTTTTTGTGACTTGACGGGTGTTTTAGAGACTGGAAGGCTGTTTCCAGTGGGGTTCCGCAGGGCTCAGTACTAGGTCCCTTATTTTTTGTGGTACGTATCAATGATTTAGACTTAAATGTAAGGGGCATGATTAAGAAGTTTGTAGATGATACAAAAATTGACCATGTGGCTGATAGTGAGGAGGAAAGCTACAGACTGCAGGAAGATATCAATGGACTGGTCAGGTGGGAAGAAAAGTGGCAAATGGAATTCAATCCAGAGAAGTGTGAGGTAATGCATTTGGGGAGGGCAAACAATGCAAGGGAATACACAATAAATGGGAGGATACTGAGAGGGATAGATGAACAGAGGGACCTTGGAGTGCGTGTCCACAGATCCCTGAAGGTAGCGGGACAGGTAAATAAGGTGGTTAAAGAAGGCATACAGGATACTTTCCTTTATTAGCAAGACACAGACTATAAGAGCAGGGAGGTTATGCTAGAACTGTATAAAACACTAGTTAGGCCACAGCTAGAGTACTACGTACAGTTCTGGTCACCACATTACAAGAAAGATGTGATTGCACTAGAGAGAGTACAAAGAAAATTTACGAGGATGTTGCCAGGACTGGCGAATTTTAGTTATGAGGAAAGATTGGATAGATTGGAGTTGTTTTCTTTGGAACAGAGGAGGCTGAGGGGAGATTTAATTGAGGTGTATAAAATTATGAGGGGCCTACATAGTGGATAGGAAGGACCTATTTCCCTTAGCAGAGAGGTCAATAACCAGGGAGCATAGATTTAAAGTAATTGGTAGAAGGATTAGAGGGGAGTTGAGGAGAATTTTTTTCACCCAGAGGGTGGTGGGGGTCTAGAACTCACTGCCTGAAAGGGTGGTAGAGGCAGAAACCCTCATCACATTTAAATGTACTTGGATATGCTCTTGAAGTGCCGTAAACTACAAGGCTACGGACCAAGAGCTGGAAACTGGGATTAGACCGGATAACACTTTTTCGGCTGGCACAGACACGGTGGGTCGAATGGCCTCTTTCTGTGCCATAAATTTCTATGATTCTATGTACTAATATATTGTATTTGTAATGTGTAAAGTGAAACTATTTCATGGTAAAGTGAACAGCTGTATATTTAACAAAGTAACATTACTGAAAGTAGTGTTACCAATGTCAATCACTATAGCAGTGTATTATTTCTAAATTAACTGCAAAAATTTCCAGCTGATGTAATGAGTTTCAAACTACAGCAGATGGTGCTAGTTTTGTTGTTTGAACAACTAAATTGCAAGAAAACAACTTTAAGCAGAGTACTTTTTGCTAGTTTGGCCTGGATGCACAACAGTGTAATCTTTCACAAATTGCCATGATTAAGAATAATCAGTGAGGTAAAAAGACTTGCATCTATATAGCGCCTTTCATGGCATCAGAACGTCCCAAAGCACTTTTCAGCCAATGAAGTACTTTTGAAATGTAGTTACTGTTGTAATGTAGGAAACAAGGTAGCCAAGTTGCGCCTCGCAAGTTCCCACAAACAACAATGAAATAATCTGTTTTAGGTGTTGGTTGAAGGATAAAATTGTTGGCCAGGACACCGGAAGAACTCCCCTGCTCTTCCTCGAATGGTGCCGTGGGATTTTTCACGCCACCTGATTGCGGAGACGGGGCCTCGGTTTAACGAACTTCTGACTCAGAGGCAAGAGTGCCACCACTGAGCCAAGGCTGACAATCAAGGTAAATAACATGCTGTAGTTAGTTCAGGAATAAACATTTATTACAAGATATGAAAAAATGGGGTGAATCTTAGAATATGGACAATATGTTTCTCCAGTTATTTTTCATTATTTTACTATGGTACATAAAACTAATCAAGAGATAAAACACAGCAAAAATTCACTTCCTTCTTCTTGACCTCATGCGTCATGCATTTACTACCATCAACATATTTCTATTTAGCTGAGGACAAGATCATTACTTCCAAAGCAGAACAGGAGGCAAAGGTACACTCAGACTGCCAATTTTGTTTACTTGATGTATGAAAAATTTAAGCGAGTTAAATTTCTGTAACTTACGAAAGAATTCCATTGTAACAGACTACAGTATTTTCACTTTTAACTACAGTAATTACATAATTTGTTATGTAGCTAATAATTCAATAGAGCAGTTTCTTCTTCATAATAGTAGCATCAATCGTGTGTTTACTGGAAGCACTATAATGTGGTATCACCAAACAGAATTTAGAAATTTTAGGGAAAAAATATAACCTGTATAAAAAAAGAGAACCCAGTAGCTTAAGTGATTGAATGCAGGACTCCCAACCAAATGGCTATGTATTAATGTCCCAGTGTTGGCCAGTCCTTTGATCTTTTATGCAGGGCAGAGGCATCTGGGCAACAACCAGACACAGGAGCACAATGCAGCAAGGGTTTCAGTCACAGGTAGAGGGAAAACTGATATTGTTCAATTTAGTCCATATGTATAGTATTAGCATGCATATAGAATGGCTGTACACTGCAGCTCCAATTTGAACCCCACTTCTCAGGAAAATTAATATACCAATAAAAATAATACACATACACAAGTTTAGAGTTTTAAAGATAACTTTAATTGTAATCAGCCATACAATTAACAACACAGCCCATAACAGCTGTCAGCTAAAAGAAAAACCTCTATACAATTTTCCCTCTAAGTTTTGAAGAAACAAAAACAACATATGTACCCAGTTTAAAGCAAGCCAATGAGGGAACAAAGAATTAGGTTTGAATTATATTAATTAATATATTAAATAGATTACCTCTAAGGTAACCATTAATGCCTTTTTAACTACTATAAAACAAAACAAAACCTTTTAGCTCTGACCCTATTTGTCATCTTAATTATCAAGTGGAAGGCAGATCATCAGATGAACAATCTTCACTTTCATCCAAGTTATTAGAGAAATAGCAATCATCAATAACAGAGCTTAGTCTGACCTACTGCTACACAACCAATATCTACTGCAGCATCTGAAGGAACCCAGAGGGTAGATTTTGCTCTCTGAATGCCCAGTAGGTGCCCAACAGGTGCATAGCCTGAGGAGGAAGGTCCCCATATTTATCCTCCTTTGAGACAACTGCATAGCCTGTGGAACTTCAGAAAGAGGCCTGCCTAATGGTTGGGCTTTGCACCTAAAAGGGGACCAAATGCAAGCACAAGTGGCTGAAATCTTCCTGTGGGGGTGGGAAAAAAAGTTAAAAATGAAGTATTTTATTTGCCTAGAGGATCCTTAGTCTGCTCTTGGGCCCCCTGTTGACCAGAGGGTCAGCAAGGATCCAGGGGCAAGTGATACCATTGGGTATCCACGGTCACCCAGCGAACGTAGCCAAAAGAAAATGAGCTTGAAAGCTAGGAATGCCCTCTTCCGCCTTATTAAAAATTCCAGCACTGGGCCTGCATCTACTACAGATGTAGGCCCAGTTATTTCCCATAGGGATTGCCAGGAAATCCCAGTGGAATACAATGGGACAGGAGACCTGACAATGGGTCTCCATCCCTTTCTCCTCTGTCTTGCTCCTGAGAAATGCTGATTCCCCAGCGCAGGGCTGTGGATGATTTCCCTTTAGATTTTTGCTTATGACCTGTTGGTGACAATTTATGATTGATTATATAAAGCTAATTGTATTCACTTTGTAAAGCTCCCTTTAACATTCTATTTACAACCATATCAATGATTTGCAGTTGGCTGGTATTCCCTCCTAGTATTATAGTCAAATCAGTGTTATATTGACAAAATAGCCACTTACTGATCAACATTAAATGGCCATGGAAAGCAAGTCAAATCAGTGTTATATTGACAAAATAGCCACTTACTGATCAACATTAAATGGCCATGGTCAGTAGAGCACATTTACATAGCAAGCTACCTGGGCTTTGATTCCAGTTTTTAAATCCAGAAACAAAAAAACTGGAAATAAACAGCAGGTCTGCCAGCATTTGAAAAGAGAAAAGACAAGTTAACATTTTGAGTGCAGACCTTTCATCAGAACTTCTTATCCAGTGCTGCATTAAATCCTGTCATTCATCCCTTTTCCTGGAGCCATATGCATGCCAGGTGAATTTCATCTTTAACGGCTTTCATTTTAGCATTGCAAATGGAGGTAACGGCTGGCAGCATTAGTGTATCCGCTGTTTTCATAGCTTGTTTTGCGAATGGAAATAGTAGAAGCTTCCTTTTTAAATCACTAGGCATCTTGCAATATCAAGGATGTCTATTTGAATTCCTCATTTGGCCTAATGGATAGTCAGTGTTCATGAAGCTTTATGATATAGCGCTGGTGTTGGTACCAGCTTCAGCTCAATCATCTGGCAAATGTTGCCTGATTGTTATAAGACATTGTAAAGCAAAATCAGCGCACTTCATGAAATGGTCCAACCATCCTGGCTTGCCTTGAACGTAAAATAATTTTGTTCCATACAGTTGGCCTTGCTTCCATTGCCTCAAGTTTCATTATGTAGCCATTATTTCACGTTTCTTACACCAAATGTTTTATCTTATGCTCAGTTTCTGAGTGGACCCCGTGTATGCACCCTTAAATGGGTTCCATTGAAAAGACGTGGCAGTAAGCTGGTCTGTTTGCACATCTGACGAACGTTTTCTCGTGCAGGCAGAATTCTTGGGCAGCTGTACAAATGCTATTGTATTTCTATATTGGCTGAAGCCTGCAGTTTATAGTTTAATGCTACTGCTTCTCCTTTGCAACCATGTTATCACTAACACGGCCAGTTGCAGAACAGACACAGATGCTGTTTTGCTGCCTGACCTCAGTCATGCACATCACAGATCAACACTTCATAGGTGCTAAACTATGGCAAGTTGGACAGGCCAGTGAAGGTGTCAGAAGTTCAGTCCCCTGATTGACACCAAATTATTGTTTAAGTGTGTAGTATATATATATATATATATATATATATGGTATTATACCATACAGTACTACAAAATTTTATACTTGTGCATATGTAGTATAACCTGTAGCTTTTTTGTAAAAAAAAACATTTTAAAACTTTTCTTTGTTCAAATTTCCCTACAATACATACCATTTCTAGTCCAGGGAATAGGCAAGTAATTTGCTTGTAGATCTCTGCCAATGCAGCGTTGTTACCTGTTGTGTGGTAGCTGTAACACTGACTTACCCTTCAGCTTTCCCTCCTTTGGGGAATTGTCTGGATTCCACTCGTAGCCTCCCCTCTAAACACAACACAGCCAAGATCACCATAAGTGCTCTATTCAGGTCTATGCCCAAACACTCCATGGTCAAGCACACGAGGGTACCAAGAGGTTATATTTCTAAAACAGAGAAATATACTGTAGCACAATCTGTAACACATTCGTAGGGTAGAAATAACATCATAAACACATTAAGCTTTCTGCTCAGAGTTATCATCTTAACTTGGAGATGCATTGCTGCCTTTAAACACAATCCAGAGTGCACTACTCTGCATAAGGTACAGAGATGGTTATTTCTCATTGTGTTCCAACAGGGTGCCATTGTAAACAAGGATGCCAAGATTCTAGAATCAAATGATATGATTTGACAAACCAGGATATTGTATTGAATTTAATTGTATTGACTAAAACAGGTTCTAATGTAATGAAGCTAATACAATAGCTTCTATATATAAAAAACATGTTTATATTTTCTTCCCCCCCCCCCCCCCCCAGGTTCTTTTATGCTTTGTAACATTCCTGTATTGAAAGACAAATGAACAACCTGGTCCTAGGCATTAGGTAATTACACTCTGATCGGTCATGAGGTGTTATACGAAAGTAGCTCAAGGGCAACTTCTTAACAAAGCTGACAGATCAAAACTTCAGAGATCAACAAGGACATGAATTCAGCATCTTATCATTCCATTTGTTGTGCCACTAAATTGCCCCAAGAGGTCATTACATTCTTAAGTTTATTTTTACAGCTTTGATGTTGACAGTTTAAAAGTGTGAAATACAGCATGTGGTTTGCAGTATTATGTAACTGAAAATAGCTTGTAAATTAATTAGTTATGAACAAGCTTCACCTTATATATGACGACTCTCCCCCCACCACCCGCAAAATAAGTACTTGAACTTGGCTAGGTTATTAAAAGCAAACTATTGAAAATTGTGGATGGGAGAAGAACTGTTAAAAGTTTGGAAAATAACTAAATTCCATTAACTACAGTATAAAGCAGCATGGTTTAAACTAACTATTGGATATTATGTACAACTGAAACATTTTGCTGGTATTTAGAATGCTATGTAAGAGAAATTCATTCACATTTTGCTGAATACCTATCATTAATCGGTTGACCCTATTATCAGCAAATAACAGAACCCAATCTGTTTAGTTTTTATTACAAATGTGTGTTGAATAATCCAATCTTTTTTTAAACAATCGTTAAAACATATATTTTTGCTATCCCTAAAATTGTACAGCATAACAGACTAGTCTTCTCCTGACAATTCAAATTGGTTTTGCAGTAAAAAAAACTTAATTACCCAGTAATTTGAATTAAGCAAATGTAAATAACATAGGAGAGTAGAAAGTTAGTGCAAAAAATGTTTACTCAAATATTTTGAATAAAACAATTTTGCATTAAGAGTAGACTGTATCAACTCATTGTTCTCTACGAGTCATTTGTTCCTGCACAATGCTTTGGTATCCCCATCGTCTAAGGATACCTCCTATAAGACAGGAGTGACCCTAATCAGGTACTCCTTCATTCTGCTTCCAATTCCTTTGCCTGTAATTAACGTTGCACTTACACGGATATAAAATTGGATCAGATACAAACATAATTGGGTGGCTTTGTAGCTCTACAGTACCTGAGCATTTGGCATTGAGGGAACAAAATATTTTCTGAAAAGCTTTAGTGCACATTTTGTTACAGCAAATGATAAAATGTGAAGATATTGAAGTAAAAAAAACTCACCTCAGATATTCAAGTTAACATAATTTACTTGTCTCCAAAATTATTAGCGCATTTTTTCAGGAAACCACTAGACTTTTAACTGCACGCTTCTGTAATCGGATTATCTTTCTTGGCTTGCATACAAAGAGTTAAATTATTGCTGCAGCCTAAAAAATATGGAGATATTTATATTATAGGCAAGATTTATTTTGCATCATCACTAATTATATATTAGTGGCAGTGCAAACAAAAATATATTTTAATCTCAGGAGATGTACAGGATTGCAATGATCTACCAAAGAAAGGATTAAGAAAAAGAGGCATTCAAATTGACTTCAATGTGGTATGGCAAGTGGCCCTATCATTTTGCAATTTGTCATATTCCACTTGGGCTTGGCCCCAGTCATAGCAATATCATCACTGTACAGAGGTAACATGGTGCTGTTTCATTTTTATTTTACTGCTTGATTAAACCACCCATTCAATTTCAATTTGTAGCCATTCCGTGTTGGTGCTCCAGCAAGATGACGACAATGGCCTGGAAATTGCTCATGAAATAATGGCAAGGCTAAATGAGCTCAGCGTTATTTCAGGGCAAATGGAAGAGCAAGTTCCAGAGAGCGTACATGCACAGTCAAATGCAGAAATCTGGAAATTGCTCTACCATTTGCCCTGCTCGTTTGAAAGCTTCTTGTTAAAGAGATCTTGCCAGCTGAATGAATGGACCAGCGCAAACTTGATGCACTGCCCAGCTGGAAATGAACTAATCGCTCCGTAAAAAAGGTATGCTGGGTTTTTGTTTAGGTCTAACCTAACTTTTAACGGTGTAATGAGTATAAATGACTGCCAAACAACCTCTCTGGCACTGTAAATTAACTTTTAAAAATGTTGAGTCTCATTCCTCCTGATATTAATTGTTGATAGGGTCATTTAAAAAAAGTTTTTTAAAACAAAACTTATTCTCTCTCTTTTATCTCTGCCTTTTAATCTTACCGTCTCTTCATTTTGTTTTCTCTAACTGATTTTATAGTGAATTTATTAATTTATCTGACACTTCCTAGTTCTGACTGGATGCTTCAAGCTGATTGGTTGAGGGAACAGCGATCCTTTCCCCACTCTCACAGCTTAGAGAAGCCCAGGAAAGACCACTGCACTTCTTATAGATCTCCATTGAAGCAAGATGGCACCCAGAAGCCAGTAAAAAGTTTGTGGGTGAGTTAATTACTTACGAGCGGTGAGAGACATTCGTTGGCCGTCCAGAGCAATTTCCGGGCCATTACAAAAGTACACCAGAAGAGCATTTAAGAGTAGAAACTGCAGTCTGTTTTCTTCTAAATAGAAACCTAAATTTAGTCTCACAGTGCTTAAAAATGCACAATGAGCAAAAATGAAAATATCTTGCATTTAATGTTTTGCTTTGGAAATGTGCATCTCCTGATCAGTTCGTAAAATTACATGCTATAACTATATACCTATTGGTAAATTATTAACATTTACAAACTCATTTACAAAGACTAGTTACTTTTATGCCTAACTCAATTTCATGTAGTTTATAATGCAGCTCATTAGCACGATTTGTATGATAGTTTTTTTTAATTCCCAGTGCAAGCATTACTTCTCAATACAGTATACCCAATGTTTGAAAAGAGCAACACTCCGGTCTGCCTCCTCAACCTAGTATAATGATTGCAGCATTTTATATCTTATCCTGCCTGATCCTTCATCTTACACCGCAAACTAAAGAGATTCCATAGCAGTTGACAGAGACATTACCACAAATCAGCATGCTGTGCTGTTAGAAGAAAAGCCTATTTGACTGTAATGATACTGCCAGACTGCCCTAGATCAGGTGGTTACTCACAGTTAATGATCTGTGACATACCACACAAGTAGTTATAAAAAGACGTCTTATACACACTGCGTGCAACAATATTTGCTTTCTGGATGGCTAAATGAATGAAGACATTGAATGTAACTGTAAATATGAAATCAAAAGAAAACTTACAAGAAACATGTTTTCTTTGAGTAATGCAAATGTGAACATTTTCCATTAATACTTAACCTTTTGGTGCAGGACAGTGACCACAAAGAGCACCCTAACCAATAAGGCAGATTGTTTCTTTTAATTCTACCAACTGCAAAAGTGAAGCTCCTGGGGATCTGACCGAGGGATAACATGCTGGATCATAATTTTTCATTTGATCATTGTAATTTTTTGTAATTACTGTACTAATGTATTAATATTGTTTTGCTTTTAGTATTATTACTCTGCAGTACTGTTTTAAGGACTTATGAATGCTTTATTTAACATATATTGAAAAATGGTAACATGGTTAGTGTGATGACATCTTGTGAGGCTACCTGAAATTTAAGAGTAATGCTGGGCATCATCCACCTCAGCAGATTAAGAACGGTATATTGAAAATTAAATGAAAAATTAAATATCGAATTGTTGTCATTGATTAGGACCATTACAACACAATTTAATTCATATAATGACTAACTTTGTCACTCATTTGTTACACATATACTTGTATTAAAAATAATACTCAATTTCAAGGGAGCTCTTCCTTTTGCCTAAAAATTGTGCTTTGGAAAAACATGTACAGTTCACATCTCTATATTTTGTATGCTGCATGAGAAACTATGGGGTATATTTTTATGTGTGTAACATTAAAGAAAAAATATTTTTACTAAACCACCTATATAAACCAACAACAGTTTAGTACAATATTTTTTCTTTAACTTTGCACAGAATAAACCCTATATGCTTAAAACATTTTATACGGACAAAATCTCAAAGTACTGGAAATACTCATTATTTTAATAAAGGTACTATTTACAAGTGATTCTAGAGAATAATTAGTGTCTGAGAGATCAGACTAGCATTAAATACTGTTAAAAAAAGACTGTCAAAGGCATGTCAATGGCAACTGATTAGTATCATGAATATAAAAAGAAATTTACACTAACCCATGCTTCAAATAAAAAATTAAAAAGTCTTAAATATAGAAAGTTCTTTGTGTACAAATTTATATTTTAGTCCCCTGACAGATTCTGCTAAAAGTTCTGATCAATACTGTCCAAAGATCTTTGCAAACAGTTAGCATTGCAGCAGACTTACAAATTAGTCCAGTTTTAGATGATAATTTTTTTAAATTCATAAATGAGACAAATTCCTGATACTTCATTTCATAAAAAATGTGAACGTACTGTATATTCATATGAAAGCAATTGTAAACAATTTTACAACACCAAGTTATAGTCCAGCAATTTTATTTTAAATTCACAAGCTTTCGGAGATTTTCTCCTTCCTCAGGTAAATGAAAGCAGGTCACACACACAGAATCTCAGCATGTAAGTAATGGTATTTGGGACCTTAGAAAGGAAAACAACTGAAACCTAGCAGAGAGGGAAAATATAAATGATGGTGTAAGATTTACAGTGCGCAGAATTTAAACCAAGGTACAAATTCCTGGATTTGACTGATGTTCTGTTCACTACAGCAATTAGTTAAAAAAAAAATGATTTTTTTTTTTAAAACAATGCATGCACTTTAGAGTAAATACTGCTTAATATAATAAATTGAAATTGTTTATATATAATTATGCCACCTGTTTTAAGATATGACAGCACTAACAAAGTACAAAGTGTCAATCGAGGTGTCCAGCATTCCAAAACTAACAGCTGCTTCAAATATTAGTTTGAGAAATGTACAGTAGCCTGCAGAGACTAATAAGTTTAGCTTTCTTCAAATCAGTGGATCACTTTTCATATCCAGTCTTATCATTATTTTTAGTTGCTTAACTAAATTTTAAAAATACAAGGAAAGCACTGCGTCCTTACCTCTTTGAAAACTCTACCATATACCATAAAAACTGCTGCATTGGCAGTCAAACATCAACGGTCACACAGATATACCTTGATTTGCAAGTCACAAAAATGTGCATAAAGATGGAATTTACACATTGGATTACAATGCTTTAGATAATGTAAATCAAATTATTCAAAACTGAAAAAATGCTTAGATCAGACTCTTAAATACAACCTCAATGACAGAGCAAGCTGAATAAGTTGAATGGTCTTTTTATGTTCCTACATCATTCTGCCCTTGTAAGCATCAATAATGAACCTCAGACTATTTTACTGTGGGTACATCACAGCTGAGCCCAATCCTTCCAGCAGGGATTTTGAATTATGAGGAATGGGAACACTGGTTGATTTTTCCCACTGTATCCCAGAGATGCTATGCCCAGTTGTGGTGTCCCAGATGAAATGAGCTGACTCAGCACAAACCTGGAATCAAACTTTGGACCTTTCTGGTTGGTATGTCTCAGCCACTTTCTAAAGCCATCAGGGAATTTCCCACCTCCTGCTTATAATGAAAACAACCTGTCTGCCTTTTCTGATTCTGTGGAAAGTTATTTTTCCAGAACGTGCAGTGAATTTAAAGCCACCAGCATTAACTACATTAAAGCAATTTTTTTTGTTGATACAAATTACGATTTTTTTTCCTCCCATTTTTCTTTATGGCAAACAAAAAAAAATGAATTATAGCAAGTTTGAATTCAGACAATCCAGGTGTCTTCCCTATGCTGGCAGGCACTGCAGACCTTTGAACTTCTTCTATTTATACTTAACTCAATTCACTGGACCACGTCTTGTTCACCATATGTCTATTTTAGCACAACTATTCCCAAAGGTGCAATAAATGGCTTCTTAGTTTATTATAACAACCTTTGGATTTGCAAGATAGAGCCAGAAACAACACCTTCAGTGAACCACCAACAGAAGCCGATTTAGCTTACAGGTCAGATCATGTAGCATCCCTTTATTACAAAATATGATCCTTAGTTTTCCACAGCAAGCCACACATCAGTAATTAGGCTTGTCAGTAAAAGAAAATGCATTCTATATAGGACGATTTTCTAGACCCTGTACAAAGCTCCATTTTTAGAAGTATTTTTAAAATTTGTTACACTGATTACAGTAGCATCAATCTAAAAGCTGACTGTTTCTTAATTTCCCATTTAACACATAAATATAAAATAACAAGAAACTAAAATGCATTAAAGTGTAATAAACCAAATAAGGCAACACTGAATAGCTTGCTCACAGATAGAATCCTCTATCCAGTTTTCTACATATAGCAATGTTGAAGAGAACAGCCTATACATTAGAGTAGACAGGGCTGATGGCCGGCGCGGACACGATGGGCCGAAGGGCCTCTATCCGTGCTGTATGACTCTATGACATCTATGGCCACATGGGCAGTGACATTCTCCTTTTTCAGTTGCACAGTCGGCAGGATTTTCAGAAAAAGTTTCACCAAGTCGGGTAGATTATCTGGAATTTGGTTATAATTCAATATAATGGAATTGTGTTATTTGCAACTTAGCACAAAGCAAAAGTATGCTTCTGGAGGGACTCGTATACATTACTACTGTACCACTGTACTAGGAACAGAGTAGTCATTTATTTACATCAGGACACTAGAATTTATTTGGAAGAGAGAGAATAATTTTCTTTCCTCTTTAGGTGTTTCCATTCACTATTCTCTTGCTAAGAGGACAGGTAGGTGACTTACTACTCGGCCTGTGTCCAGCGCACTTTTAAGTCAGTTAAAAGGAGGGAGGGTGAGGGCGTATGAATGTAAGTGTGACCCAATCTGACCATCCTACCAATTTTGTTTACCTCACCGTGGGGGGAAGACTGGCCTTTACCTGATGCCTCCCCAATGGCAAGACTGAAATTGAGAGCTCACACTTGGGGGTTTTCAAGTGCAAAACTACATTCACCCACTTCATGGCACAGAACTTTGGACCTCCAATGAACGTCACTGCCACCACTACAAGTTTTTTGCAGCACTTGTGTGCAGAAACTGCAATAGAAATAAACAAGCCTTGGAATTGCTAATGGGCTAACTATTTTTAATGATAAACCTTTATAAAGCACTGGTTAGGCCCCAGCTGCAGTATTGTGTCCAATTCTGGCACCACACTCTAGGAAGGGTGTCAAAGCCTTAGAGAGGGTGCAGAGGAGATTTACTAGAATGGGAACAGGGATGAAAGACTTCAGTTACGTAGAGAGACTAGAGAATCTGGGGTTCTTTTCCTTAGAGCAGAGAATATTAAAGGGAGATTTGATAGAGGTGTTCAAAATCATGAAGGGTTTTGATAGAGTAAATAAGGAGAAACTATTTCCAGTGGCAGATGGGTTGGTAATCAGAGGACACCAATTTAAGGTAATTGGCAAAAGAACCAGAGACAATATGAGGAAACATTTTTTTACACAGCGAGTTATGATGATTTGGAATGCACTGCCTGCAAGGGTGGTAGAAGCAGATTCAATAATAACTTTCAAAAGGGAATTGGATAAATACTTGAAGGGGAAAAAATTGCAGAGCCATGGGGAAAGAGCAGGGGAGTGGGTCTAATTGGATAGCTCTTTCAAAGAGCTGGCACAGGCACGATGGCTGAATGGCCTCCTTCTGTACTATATCCTTCCATGATATGACTAATGATGCAAGCCCATCCCTACCACTAGGTTTGTATTGGATGAAGAGTATAAAATAGACCTGTCTTGTTCTTTGACACTACTGTTATATTTGAATAATGGTAAGTTATGCAAAGTCTTTTGACATAATTACATCAGCTATGTTTAATTTATGAAAAATCTAAGAAACAAAAGCTCATCCTTTTTGTGCAACTACAACTATTATTGCTTTTGTTTAAAATTCTTGTGTGATGGGAACTTCCAAGGTGGTTTCACACCACTTCTGATAAATCAATTTGCGCTCAACAATGGTTGGTTTAAACTGGAGTTATGCAACAGATTTTGGGGTAAATCAACATAATCTGCATATAAACAGGACCCATCCAGACTGTTTTGTCCTGCCTGTCGAAACTGTTTAGGGTTTGAACCTACTCTTCAAAACAACTTCAAAAGGGACCAAAAATACACTTCCAGCAATTAGAATGTAATTCATAATTTCTAACAAATATGAAAAACACTTTATAACAGTGACATAATGTGGCATAAACTGTATGCATCAGTTTGGCATAGTTTGTAGCACTCGCCTTTGGGTTTAAGCTCATAATCCAGGCTGACGTTGCAGAGCACTACTGAGGAAGTACTGTTTTTCAAAAGGTGTTTCCTTTGGTTGAATATGTTAAACCAAGATTCCCTTTTGCCTGGAGAATGCAGCAAAACAAAAGTTTAAAAAAAGGGCTGATGATATGAACAGAGAAAGTGATAACTGTGATCTAATTATCAGTAACACTGTAACTGTGGCAGATTTAGAGGTGAGTATTCAAATGAGAGTAAACTGTAATCAATCTGCATGAAGCCATAACTTCAAAAATGCATATTACAGTATGCCACAGACCATTTTACCAGATCAAACCCATTTTGGTTAAGCAGTAAAAATATTCTTGCATATTATTGTAAAACACAATTAAACTTTTAGCTTTACTTCTAAAATGTAAACAAAATGGTACTGTAAAAATTATAAACCAAGCAATAGTCTATATAAGTGGTCACAAGATCGCGTTCATGGCTTCCTTAATGGCTCAGCAAGTGTATTCAGCTGAGCCACCACGATTATGGAGGTCCTAGGTTCAGTCCTTGCTGCATTTGTTGATCTCAGCCAGGACAGCGGCGAAGGCGCTATAATTAGCTTCCACGCCTGATGGGGAATAAACATAAGAAATAGGAGTGGTAGGCCATACGGTCCCTCGAGCCTGCTCCATCATTCAATAAGATCACAGCTGATCTTCGACCTCAACTCCACTTTCCCACCCTATCCCCATAGCCCTTGATTCCCTTTGAGTCCAAAAATCTAACAATCTCAGCTTCGAATATACTCGACGACTAAGCATCCACAGCCCTCTGGGGTAGAGAATTCCAAAGATTCACAACCCTCTGAGTGAAGAAATTCCTCCTCATCTCAGTACCAAATGTCCAACTCTTTATGTCGCCTAGTTCTAGAGTCTCCAGCCAGGGGAAATTCCTCTCAGCAACTACCCTGTCAAGCCCTCAGAATCTTATATGTTTCAATGAGATCACCTCTCATTCTTCTGAACTCCAGTGCGTATTGGCCAATTCCACTCAATCTCTCCTCATAGGACAACCCTCTCATCCCAGGAATCAGTCTAGTGAACCTTTGTTGTACCACCTCTAAGACAAGTACATCATTCCTTAGGAGTGGTCTCACCAAATCCCTATACAATTGCAGCAAGACTTCCTTACTCTTGTGCTCCAACCCCCTTCCAATAAAGGCAAAAATACCTTTTATCTTCCTAATTGCTTGCATGTTAACTTTGTGTTTCTTGTACAAGGACACCCACATCCCTCTGAGCACCAACATACAGGGCTCTATTTTAGCACCCGCGATCGGGTGCGTTCCTGGCTGGGGGGCGACGAAAATCGGGGAATCCCGGAGCGGATCGGGAGCCCGGCTCCAACCCGCCCACTTCCAGGTTCCCCACAGACGCGCCGATGTGCGCGCACAGCCCCCGCATGTGGGACTCCCGCGGGCAATTAAAGCCGGTGGGGTGCCACTTGAGAGTGTATTTACCTTGCTATTTCAGGTCATTAACAGACCTGATTAAGGGAATATGTCAGGAGGGGTGGGATTTTAGAAACAACTGGAACTGTTTCCCATACTGGGGGAAACAGTCCCAGTTGAAATGGACGTGTTGTAGCTATCAGCCTGTGGCAGCTGCAAAGGTCCATTTGACAGGTGGGGGGAGGGCAGGGGAGAACCTCACTCGTTGCAGGAGGCCACTCTGTCACTTGGGACAAAGTTCAGCCTCCACCACCCTCCTCCAGACAATCAAATTCACCAGCTTGCACACTTATCCCGGGGTCCAGAGACATGTGCCTACTTTGCGGACCCCCTCAGATGTACATCTTCCGGATGGGGGCCGCCGTAGCTGCAGTCATGACCTCCTCGGAGGGCGAACAGCATCACCAGCCTCGCCGGCCACCTTTGACACGAGGAGCTCCACAACACAGTGCTGTGACACATCCACCTGCACAGCAGGAGGGAGGGCAACCGCAGAGAGAGATGCATCGCAGGGGGCACTACCCTCACCACAGGGTCCACAGACCGAGGCTCAGCTTCCTGGACCTCTCTGAGCAGCAGTGCACACGGAGGCTCAGAGTCACTCGACATGTAGTCGTAGACATCTGCAGCCTCCTTCATGCCGAGCTGCTCCCGGTTGGCCCGAGCACCATCTTCTTACCTGTCGCTGTCAAAGTCATCACTGCCCTCAACAACTTCTCCTCCGCATCCTTCCAGGGTGCCACCAGGGACATCGCTGACGTCTCTCAATCGTCTGCACTAAAGAGCTCTGCAAATATACCTACACCCACTTTGCAGTAACACAATGGGTGGCATCAGGTGTGGGTCTTCATTGTGATCCTCAGGAAACGGCATTATTGCATAAATCAGACAAGATTTGCAAAGACGTGGCAGTAGTCGTGCCAATATAATATGTGATGTGAGTTGATCACAAATTAAATATAAGTAAAAATCATGACAAACCCTCAAACACCCTTGTGCATCCCCTTCATGCTCACGACACGTTTGCCTTACGCTTCCTACTGCACATATGTGATGCATGCCCTGTGGCTACAGCACAGGTAGTGGCAGGTTGAGTGAGGCTGACTGTGAAAGAGATGCATGAGAGGGTGAGCATGAGATAGAGCCATGAGATTGTATGAGGATTGGGTTGAGTGGTAGTGGCGGGATGAGTACTGGCGAGGTGAGTAAGTGCAGGTAAGATGAGGATGAGGTTTGAGTGGGTGTGAGGGGTGATGTGACAGAGTAGTGTTGGCAGTGCAGAAGGAGATGTGGGGTGGGGGCGGTGATGTGGCAGACGGAGTGTAGGGGAATGAATAAGTGTACTCACTTTGGCTGACCTACTGAGGTCATTGGAGCGCCTCCTGCACTGTATGCAGGTGGGCGATATGTTGGTGGTGCAGGTGACCTCCTCTGCCACCTCAAGCCAGGCCTTCCTGGTGGCAGAGGCAGGCCGCTTCCTCCCGCCCGCTGTGGGGGGGGGAAATCTCTGTCCTCCCCCTCCTCCTCACCCCATCTAATGATACCTGGAGTGAGGCATCATTAAACCTGGGAGCAGCCTTCCCCCTGGGCTGCTCCATGCTGTATTTTTTCCTATTTGTTGCAGCATGTGTCAGTGGAGGACTGCCCCTTTAAATAGAGCTCCTCCAGCTGACAGACCTTACTGCACATGTGCAGTCCGCCCGACGCGCAGATCAGCAGTGGGGAACCCGGAAGACCAGGTAAGTGGATCCAATTGGGCTACGATCGCGCGGGGGGCAGACGGATTTCGCCGGGCGCGTTACCCACGTGCCCTATAGCCCCCCCACCGCGAACCCACAGCCCTGGCAATATCGAGCCCATAATAGTTTATCATTTTAAAAAATTCAGTTTTTCTATTTTTCCCACCAAAGTGAATAACCTCACATTTCCCCACATTATACTCCAACTGCCACCTTCTTGCCCACCCACTTAACCTGTCTATATCTCTTTGCATCCTCCTCACAGCTTACTTTTCCACCTAGCTTTGTATAGTCAGCAAACTTGGATACAATACACTTGGTCCCTTCATCTAAGTCATTAATATAGATTGTAAATAGCTGAGGCCCAAGCACCGATCCCTGCAGCACCCCACTAGTTACACCTACCAACCCAAAAATGACCCGTTTATTCATACTCTGTTTTCTGTCCGTTAACCAATCCTCAATCCATGCTATTACCCTCAATCCCATGAGTCCTAATCTTGTGCAACAACCTCTTGTGGCACCTTATCGAATGCCTTTTGAAAATCCAAATATACTACATCCACTGGTTTCCCCATTATCTACCCTGCTAGTTACACCCTCAAAAAACACTAATCGATTTGTCAAATACGATTTCCCTTTCAGAAAACCATGTTGACTCTGCCTAATCATATGATGATTTTTTAAGTGCCCTGTTACTAGGGCACTTAGAAAAGTGGAGAAGAGAGTCGTTCAAAGATTCCAATCCTGATCGCTATTCCAGAGGTTCCTGCGGGTCATGTGGACATCAGATCAGGGCACGATCAGAGTCTGCATCCTGCCGGTCCCCAAAAAGTTCCAGAGGCCAACCACTCATCATCAAGACTCACGTATAGATAGCCATTTGAGGGGGGATACAGAGTGCAGCCAGCATGCAAGACACTGTATCTTGAGAGTCAAAATCTTCAGGATGGGATGGGAAGGGAGAAAACTAGGCAGGATAAAATATAGTTCAAACACCGCAACGCCTGCAAGCAGTTTCCACCAGCTATATTACCCAAAGGCTTGCAAGAATTGCATGGCCAAATACAGATATTATACATTCTCCAAGAAATCAAATTCACAAGGATCCTAAATGCTGAGTAGTGGATGGACTCCCATTACTCTGGGTTAATGTTGAATTCTGTAAGAACCCTTTATTGGAATCATCCTGAAAATTGGTCGTTGATTAATCGAATGAAAACCCAGTTCTCAGTTACTTAAAACAAAAAAAGAAATAACAGTCCCCACCACTTATAGCGGGCACGTTCGTGCAAACGCAATTTGCCCTTTAGACACGATGGGCGGTATAACATGGTAGCATTATAAAACAAGAATGTTGTCATTGCTCATCAGCATTCACATCTCCCCGAACCGCTACTTAAACAAATCTCCTTACTGCCGGACCCTAGACCTGTCCAAGGACCCCAAGCTCCACAGCGCCAACCTCACCCTGGCCACTTTCATCGAGAAACTGGAGGAGCAAGAAGCAGGACTCGTCATTCAGAAACAAGCCATTACCAGGTAGATCAGTAAGATCCAAAAAGGAAGGAAAAACACAAATCTTAACTCCTTCACCAAATAACATTTAAACAACCCGAACACCTAATTAGGGCACTAAATTTCGCTGTTGGGATTATTGTGCAGTGTTATTTTTGTTAAATATAAATATATTTTAAAAAACATGCCTCCGTTTTTCATGTGTACTTCACTCATACAACATCACAGGGATGATTCTGGAAACAGCTGCTTCTGCCCGAAATAAACGGAACACTTAAGATGCTATAACTGGCGACTTTGAAATTGATGTTAATGCAAATGGGTAATGGTTATTGCCTTTTGGCCGATATAAGCGATTGCCCGTTTTAAACTGTGACGTTTTAAAGTGGTAGGGACTGTACTGTAAAGTACTATATCATATTTTATACACAGTGAAATTTACAATTATGAATACAAAATACAATTACATTTGTTTCTTTATTCTTTTATGACGCCAGATCTGCTGCACAGGTTCTATGTGGCACAGTACAGTAGCTACAATATCTCTTCCCATCTAGCTGATGCTGATGCACTGCGACTGATCTTCTGTAAAATTCACAGCTTTTTGCTGAGTACTCAGCTGTTGTGACCTGAACGCCCATCACTCATGTATCTTCAGCAATCATTTCCCCATATTGTCTAGGGCCTGCCTCTCTACTCTTTTCTTCCCTGTAGGAGTCCATTGGCATAATTTCTAAGGGAGCTTAACCTGACTAAATTATATCAATCTCTTTTGCTTAATCTTCTGGGATATTGGAAATCCCTGTGTTTTCTCTCCCCCCTCTAAGATCTTACGGTTGAATTTTTGTTTCCATTTAAAGTACCTTGCTTGCAGCACCCATATTAATAATTTTTCTTCCATTTCAGCTTAATACAGAAATGTGGTTAGCAGTACTGCACTGTAGCTTTCAAGTGTGACTAGCAGCAAAATGTTCTTCTGTTCCCAGACTTTTCTGCAGCAGCAGGATTTATAATACTAACAGTTATTCCCTTGAGCAATAATTGATACTTTAAACATCCTACTGCTAGATTCAGTTAGTATGCAGAATATATATATTAAATAAATCTCTATATGTTGCAAAGCTAAAATAGTGAATATATTAGCTCCAAACATTGTTCAGAGGCTCCAGAAATGGAGATACAGAAATTAGAAAACTTGAGAAACAATTTTAAACACACAATATTTCAAATTCCTAAATGTGATTTAAAAATATTAGGAAAATATTAGATTGCACTATACTCCCACATGTCAAAAATTGTCAGTTTTTCTAAAACAGCATTAGTTTACACCAATGCTGCATTGTACAAATGAGTTTTAGAAGTTAGCTTTTCCTACATTAAGGGTGGAAAGACCAAAGGCAATAATGAATAGTATTTTCCCTCCAATTTCTTCAGTCCCTGCTTTCCTGAACGTGCTCACTCATGCTTAGATAGGATTCCATGAGTAACGAATAATCTCCAGTGTCTTATCTAAGTGTGAACTCAGATATCAAGCGCTGGCAGGATATTAAACCATCACAGCAGAGCCTGATCCAACTCTCACCAGAAGAAACTTTCCAGGAGGGGGCACTACACAGCAATCAGAAGCAGAAACCTCAGTTGTTTTTTTCCCTACCTTAGTTAACCATTAGGCTGAAACCAATTGAAACTCCCCTAGATTCAACACCTTTTCAAAGTTGGCAGAAAATGGGAAAATAAGTTCCTATGATTGCAAGCAAAAATTGTAGAGTATGTTTTGATCCAAAACAAAAGAAAAATGTTTTTCTGAAAAAGATGTTAATTTTAACATTGACCATCAAATGGGCAGGTTAAATGTAAAGTGTTTTAAAAAATATATATATATTCCAGGAACCACAAAACTTGCAAAGAAAGTAAAATACTAGCACATGGAATCCCATAGACAGGAAGAGGAGAAAACAGAAAGCAACTCTCCCCCACACATAAAAACACACACACTTTTTATTGAATGTTGGCACAAGAATATTGAGTTCAGTAAAAGTTAGTAAGTTAAGCTAAAGGCACTCAGACAAATGTGAGAATTATCCTGCAAAGGTCCAAAATTCAAGGTATGGAAAAGCAGGGCTACTGTTCGCAAAAGGCATCTGAAATAACTTCTTTTCAATCCAATAATAATGAATAAAAGTTGAAAGATTTATGAAGTGCCAGAGGTCTATTTATTACTCCTAATGGATCAAGCAATGCTGTTTTATACATAAATGCAAGAGTAAAAATATACAAATGTTATCTCCTATTGCTATCCTTGGGGAAATGAACTATATTCCAGTATACCAAATTTATAAATAGAACCTTATAGAAATAGCTTTAACCAAATGGTGTCACTGTAAATTCTGAAGATAATGCATCACTACCAACAGCAGGGCACACAAATTAAAACATACTTTGAGATTTAACCTTTCACCTAGCAATGTATCACTGCATCATTTCCTGTGTAGAGATAGCACTCGTGTACTAATCAATCACAGCTAAAGAGAACATACAGTCAACATTCTTAATTAGAGTCTATCCACTCTCCTCCTCGCTCCCATCTGTCACGAGCACTGTTTAAAAATCAGTTATTAGTCTTTATTTGGGAGTAGATCTGGTTAACATCTCCATGTCTCAGCAGCAGAAATCATTCATCCATCTGAAGTACACTGGTGCCTGATAATTCATACCCTTGCATAGAAGCTGCAGATAACCAGAGCCCCAAACCCACTTGAGAGTCATAAATCACAATGTACGCAGCTCCCATGCAACCTGGGTTAATTTTTGTTTACAATAAATCTGCTGAGAAAGTTGGTTTGACACTTAAGGAGTCTGGTTTCAGATCAGATGGTGGGAAAAGCAAAGAAATCTGACACAAACTCCAACCAAGCTAAGCGTTTTGCCTTGGGGATCTGTGCAGACTGGGATGACATTAACAGGAGGTTGACACAACTTTAAAAGAGGGCTGACTGCATGGCAAAACACAAATTTTTAAGTAATTTACTGCACAGGTAAACACTGCCTAGTGATAATGAGTGTTATGCTTCTCTCCTAAAGGATACACAAATCCTTTAAAAATGTCAGCAGTGTTACTTTACCACGTAATCATGTCATTACTAAATCTGAAGTATTAGCTACAATAGTTGGTTACAATCTAATATACACAGTACATTATTTCCTCAGCCATTTCCAGCAAACATACCCACTGCAACAGATTGAGGAACTTAAACTGCAGTGAAGTACCACTATATATTATTTTCCTAAACAGTATACAATTAAACCTCTTGTTTAAACATCCACGGTAGTATAAACAGAAATATCCCTGTACAAATGCTAAATCACACCTTGTTCAGCAACAACTTTTTATATTGTATAAACAAAATAGTTAAGCCTTTAATCATTAGTAAAGGAATTGCAAGAATTTTTTTAAAATCTGATTCGGGCATCCCGATGGGCTTTTTCAATTATATAACAAATAATAAATTTAAAAGTTCAAATTTCAATCTGGGATTTTGCTTTTTTTAAAAAAAAAGGTTTCAGGGGTCTTAGTATCATTTTCCCACAAGTTGACCTTGAAAAGGTCAATCCTAAGCAATCATTCGATGCAGTAATACATTTATTAAATTTAAGCAGCTTTGCATTGTATCACTATATTCTCTTTAAAATGGCAGCTTTCACACAGATCAGTGGTTTACAGTTATTAACTATATTACAAATAGTAAGTGAAGCACAACATACGGTAAATATTAAAAGTACAACATATATGCATGAAACACAATAATAATGTGTGTGATGGGTTAGATATCCTTAGTAAGAATAGCCAATTTAGTTCAAGTGTTTCTGGCACTTTGAAGAACAAAATCCTCAATGCCGTAGTGCAAAATTCATCTATCACCACTCCAGTACAAACTTCTTTTAGACATCAGAAAACTCCTTTGTTGTGTCAAAGCTCTTGCTTTTAATTCCATAAATGTCAAAAACACTTGGCAAATGTTCTCTCTCAAATAATATCTCATGCAACTTTTTGATTAGCATAGGTAATTGCTGCACACATAAAATACTTTGCGCATAAATACAACTAAACATAGTAGACACATCACCACACAAAAAAACATACTATAAAAATATTACTAGTTCAAGTCTGTTAGCAGTTTGATCACATTGTTTCATTTAAATTGTAGATGGGCCCATTGATTTAAAAATTCTTCATGTCACAAAAGAACTATTTACTAGTACTTTTTAAAATCAATGGGACCATCTACAATTTAAATGAAACAATGTGATCTAATATCAAAAAAAATCACTGAACATTTAAAATCAAGGAAACAAACAATATGGAGTTGATCATACTTATAATGTAAATAAGGACGCCTGTTGCAAGTTCATCCAAAAGCTTTCTGGACCAGCATTAGTAATGTTTTGCATCTGGTGAAGGAAAACATGTGTAGGACTTCTCTTCCAATGACATCAAAAAGCTCTGTCCATTTTAGGGCTGATTTTAACTTTTGGCAGTGGTGGAAAACAGGCAGTAGTGGAACGGTTGCTCATTATACAGCTACTGATTTTCCGCCACTGCCGAAAGTCAAAATCAGCCCATTTGACTCCCGTTCAACTTTTTATACAATAGTCATAGATTGTACATTCCCCCTCCTCTTCGGACAACCCTGATTTTATCTCAAAAACAAAATACTGCGGATGCTGGAAATCTGAAATAAAACGGAAAATGCTGGAAATACTCAGCAAGTCAGGCAGCATCTGTGGGGAAAGAAAGAATTAACGTTTCAGGTCGATGACCCTTCGTCACAACGGTTTTATCGTTTTATAAAATCAGAACTGATTTTATCTACTCCCTTGTTTAATTGTCCTTGTATGGTATCATAAACTGAGACAGCTCACACACAGCACTGAGAGCTATTGGATACCCCTTAAACATTGCATAAAAGTACTAAAACACCTTGTATAAAATAACATTTATTGGGTAACACATCGGGTTAGCACACTGACCAAAATTTAAACCCAGCACAAAGTGATGAACTAAAATTGATCTCTCTGCTACTCGTTAGAATCTTGTATCAAATGAGTTTGGGCAATCTTTGGCACGTTTCTAATGTGTGCAAGCCCACAGCACAAAGCTGCCTACAATTCAGCCTCCAGCTCACCGCTGGAGCAGACCAGTCAGCTCTAATCTGCATCTGCTTGTGCTGAAACTGACCTGGCTTGATGTTGATATTAGGTGCCCATAAGAAGAAAAGAATCCCATTTTTCAGCAATATCAAAATAGATACATTCATGAAACTAGCACAAAACAGAATGTATGAAGGCTACTGTTTATATTATAATTACACAACTTGTAAACTTCACATTGTATACATTTTACATCAAAAGGGACCCTGATCCATTCTTCCATAACCTATATTGAGCAGATCTTACAACTTTCTTAGGCACTTTTTCTTATCTATATATTATTAAAATTGATATGTCTTGTTAACTTTGCATTCAAAAATCTCATGTCATAGAATCTTACAGCACAGGAGGAGGCCATTCAGCCAGCCATGCCTAAGCCAGCTCTTTGAAAGAGCTATCCAATTAGTCCCACTTCCCCACTCTTTCCCCATAGCCCTGTAAATATTTCCTTTTCAAGTATATCCAATTGCCGTTCAAAGGTTAATACTGAATCTGGTTCCACCAACCTTTCAGGCAGTGCATACCCAATCATAAGAACTCGCTGCTTAAAAAAAAATTTTCATCTCCCCTCCGATTTACTCTACCAAAACCCGACAGAATTTTAAACATTTCCCCATAACCATCTCTGGTCCAAGGAGAACAATCTTAACTTCTCCAGTCTCTCCATATAACTGAAGTCCCTCATTCCCGGTATCATTCCAATAAATCTTCTCTGCACCATCCCCGAGGCATCGTTCCTAAAGTGTGATGCCCAGAATTGGACACACAGCTGAGTCCTAACCAGTGATTTATAAAGCATAACTTCCTTGTTTTTGTACTCTATCCCTCTATTTATAAAGCCAAAGGGGTCCCATTTTTTTTTTTAAAACAGCTTTATCAATTTGTCCTGCCACCTTCAAAGATTTGTTTGTGACACCCAGGTCTCTGTCTTCCTGCATGCCCTTATCAATTTAATTTATATTGCCTCTCCTCAATTTCCTCTAAAATGCATCAGTTCACACTTCTCTGCATTAAATTTCATCTGCCATGTGTCTGCCCATTTCACCAGTCTCTGTCCTCCTGAAGTCTGTTACTATCCTCCTCACTGTTTAGTACATTTCCAGGTTTTGTATCATCTGCAAACTTAGAAACTGTGCCCCCTATACCCAAGTCCAGGTCATTAATATACATCAAAAAGAACAGTGGGCCTAATATCGAACCCTGGGGAACATCACTGAATACTTTCCTGCAGCTTGAAAACAATTCACCACTAC
Source organism: Heptranchias perlo (assembly GCF_035084215.1). Classification (NCBI taxonomy): domain Eukaryota; kingdom Metazoa; phylum Chordata; class Chondrichthyes; order Hexanchiformes; family Hexanchidae; genus Heptranchias; species Heptranchias perlo. The sequence goes on along the minus strand of NC_090325.1, from coordinate 110,632,416 downwards.
TCTCTGCCTCTTAGTCAATTTCGTATCCACTTTACCACTGCCCTTTTAATCCCATGGACTTCAATTTTGCTGACCAATCTATTATGTGGCACTTTATCAAACGCCTTTTGAAAGTCCACATACACAACATCAATTGCAATACCTTCTGCGTTATTTCATCGAAGAAATCAATTAAATTTGTCAGACACAACTTGCCTTTAACAAATCCGTATTGACTGTCATTTATTAACTCATTTTTTTCTAAGTGAAAATTAATTTCATCCTGGGTTATTGACTCAAAGTTTCCCCACTACCGACGTTAGGCTGACTGGCCTGTAGTTACTGGGTTTATCCCTCTCCCCTTTTTTGAACAGAGATCTAGCCTTTGCAACCCTCCAGTCGTCTGGTACTACTCCCATATCTAAAGAGGATTGAAAGATTGTAGCCAAAGCCTCCACTATTTCCATCCTTACTTCCCTCAGCAACCGAGGATGCATCCCATCCAGAGCAGGTGACTTTTCGACTGTGAGCACTGCCAACCTTTTAAGCACCTCCTCTTCATTTATTTTTATCCCATCCAATTTCTCTATCCCTCCTCCTTTACTGTGACATTGGCATTAGCCTCTTCTTTTGTGAAGAAAGATGGAAAGATGGAAAGCACATAGCGCATCAGCTTACCTTCTTAATCCCTATCAGGCCCACCCTACCTTTGACTATCCTTTTACTCTTTATATGTTTAGAACAGACTTTAATGTTCCCTTTTATGTTAATCTTTTCTCAAACACACTCTTTGCCCCTCTTATTTCCCTTTTCAATTCTCCTCTGCACTTTCTGTATGTCAATAGATCCTGTGGAGTTTTCAATGTCAATCGTGTCCACATCGAGTGATGTCTGTCTTACAAGTTCTTCATAGAATTTTCCTATTAATATGACAACCTATGATCTGCCAGCTCAGATGCCATGTTGTTCTCCTCGAGTTAAATAAATTTAGGTCCTCTTTTTATTTCTAACTCATTTTATATATATATAATTTTGCTTTTACTTTTATCATAATCTCCCCCAGTAGGCAACCCCATCTTGAAATAAACTTGCCCGTCCAAGCCTTGCTCTCCCACCAAATATTTCTTCCCCCACTCACTGGACTGCTGGTTTTCCTCTTGACAGCTTTATTCCCACATTAGGCCCACACTGAGCTATGCAATTAGCCTCATGACCTCTCACTGAATGTAGAATAGGGCCTCTGAACCCATCCCTGATAAATGACCGTGTCATGCCATATTGATTATCTTTCGTGGCCCGGCAGCAAGTTAGGTCCCTGGCCTGATGCCTCCACGAGGCTCATGACCACATCCCATGGTGTGTCTCACCCCCATCCTATCACACCTCCAGCTGACTGCTCGAAATGAGGCGTTTCAATAGAAGGAGGCAACTACACATAACTCTGTTGGAAACAATGAGTTCTTTTATAGTATCAGACAGAGATGACTCTATATATTTTTATTTGCAAGTGCATATTACTCTCAGATGTCTGCAGTGGATAAATTACGTAGCCGTATTAAGCCCATCACACTACTGCAAGAGAAGTTCAGAACAGGTTTATAAAACTGCCTCCCTTGTTGCCCCTCCCCCTTGTCACTACAATGGCCATCCCCAGCACATCTCGGTGCTCACGGCTGGCACTGGTGATCCACCCTTAGGTCTGGTCCACCCCATTTAGTGCTCCCTGTCCCCCACTTCTCCCATGGTTCAGCCTCCATCTATAGGCCGACACCATTGTTTCCTGACTGAAAGTCCAGCATTCACCGCCCCCCCCCCCCCACCCCAGTTCTCTCAGAACTACAATCTTCAGGCTCTTCCAGCAACCCCCCCCCCCCCCCCACAGTACTCCCAGGCACCAGCCTCCTCACCCAACACTGCCCCAAGGCTCATTCTACCTTGCAACTAAGCCTCTGCTCCAACTCCCCAACTGCTGCCAAACAACTCCAAATCCTCCCAGGCCTCATACCACAATACCAGAGAGTGTTCCTAAACTCCAACGCTCCCACACCGCATGATTACTCTCAGGGGCAGCCTTCAACCCCCACCCACCCAGATTGTAGCCTTCTCCACCATTCTCTCCCACATTGCAAGTCGAGCTCCTTGCGTCCTTCCAGCCTCAACATTGCCAGTATGGACCCTAAACCCCATATCACAGTACCTCTCTCCACTCGCTATACACTGCCTGAGGAGATAAATATTAAGTATATCAATAAAGAATCACAGTTACACAAAAGGGAGCAGACACTTAACTGAGAGTGTGAAAAGGAAACAATTCAAAAAAGGAGGGCGTATGTGAGAGAGAGAGATTGCGAGAGGAAGAGAGTGAGAGAGAAAATGAAAGGGAAAAGAGGACGGGAAAGCTCCTTTTGTCCATGAGCAATGCCAGAAATTACCTCTAATACATTGTATATTACAAGGTAAAATGCTTCCATCATTATAAAAAAATATAGCCTCCAACTCATCATGAGCAATGTCTCAGGTGATCTGCTGGAAATATATTGAAAACATAATATAAAGCAAGATTATCTATATTATAAGGGTCTTCTCCATTCTTCAAATTGAGTAATCTCATACAAACTATTAAGGTTAAGCCCAGGTCAACAATGCCAAGAAATGTTTTGATATTGGGGTGCCTCAATTTAGGGATGGAGGGGAATATCCATGACATTCTCCCGTCCCTCACCATATAAAAGGGGCATCTCCTCAGGATCATCAGTTCATTGCCCAGAAGAAATGAATCCAGTAATTCAATGTGTGAAATGATAGTTACTACAAGTCAAATTATATACATAATTTATCATTTTCAAAAGTAACAGAATAGCAGTGGTTCTTGGTATGTGGAGGATGCTTCCATTCCAAAATGAAAAATGATCCTACGAAAACAGATAATCTTACTTTCTTCTTCATTCAGCATACCACAAGTACTCTTGATTAAGTAGTATCCCAAAGAGGACAAGAGTGGACCTTTCCAGCAAGGTGACTAAATTGTATTCAAAAGCAAGTTTCTTTAGCGAAGGAATCCAAACAGTGTGGTTGATTAAAGTGTGAGGGTAGTTCAAAGTGGCAACTTTACAAATGATCTCTCACTTAACCTTAACGTTAGCTCAAATATGGCTGTACAGCAAATCAAATGACCCAATACATACCTGCAGTTTCTTCCTGCCTAAGTGGTAACAATGCAAAATATAGTCCACTAGCCATATGGCAAGTTTGTAACTTATAAATCATAGCTCCAACAATGCATGTCCTAATAGAAAATTGCCCAGGTATGCCCTGTCCACAAAAAGCAGGACAAATCCAATCCGGACAAGTAGTGCCCCATCTACTCTCAATCATCAGCAAAGTGATGGAAGGTGTCGTCGACAGTGCTATCAAGCGGTACTTACTCACCAATGCCTTTCCACCATCTACAAGGCACAAGTCAGGAGCGTGATGGAATACTCTCCACTTGCCTGGATGAGTGCAGCTCCAACAACACTCAAGAAGCTCAACACCATCCAGGACAAAGCAGCCTGCTTGATTGGCACCCCATCCACCACCCTAAACATTCACTCCCTTTACCACCGGTGCACCATGGCTGCAGTGTGTACCATCCACAGGATGCACTGCAGCAACTCGCCAAGGCTTCTTCAACAGCACCTCCCAAACCCACGACCTCTACCACCTAGAAGGGCAAGGGCAGCAGGCACATGGGAACACCACCTGCTCGTTCCCCTCCAAGTCACACACCATCCTGACTTGGAAATATATTGCCGTTCCTTCATCGTCGCTGGGTCAAAATCCTGGAACTCCCTACCTAACTGTGGGAGAACCTTCACCACACAGACTGCAGCGGTGGCTCACCACCACCTTCTCAAGGGCAATTAGGGATGGGCAATAAATGCTGGCCTTGCCAGCGACGTCCACATCCCATAAACAAATAAAAAAATACAAACAATTTTATGAATTTGTATAGCACCTTCTATGTAGAGGGTTAAAGTGTGTTTTGCATCCAAATAATGAAACTAAAAAGCTAGCCAAAACAAAGAAGTAACAAGGGAGATCTTCCTGGATCTTCCCCCAGATACACTGGATCCCCTGGGCGCAGCCAATGAGTAAATTGGGCAGGTCAGCATGCACACCTGTAAAGGAACCTGCCTGATTTTCTTCTATTTACAGACATGCACACTGTCCTGTCCATATCTCCTCTAATAATTTCAGACACTAACCGGGAGGGAAATTTATAATGAAGTCTAAGGATCACCTCATCATCCTTCCAGATGAGGTAGAGTTGACTGACCACGAACAGCTGGAGTACATAAAACCTCCATTATATCTAACGGCCTCTTGAACAATTCAAGTTTTTGCCTCCACTGTGCTAGCCAGAAGGCCATTACAGGTATGGATCACTCTTTGCATGAAGAAACGATTCCTGACATCAGTCTTAAACTTGCCTTTGTACTTATTTATGTTCCTGTTCCCCACAGCCATGGCTTAACTTGAAACAGTGCTTAAGATTAACCTATTTTTTCTGCTTAGTATATCATATAATTTACTCAATACATTACATAACTCTACAAGATTCCTTTTCATTCATCTCCTTTCAAGGCTGAAGAGTATTTTTTGTAGAGTTTTTCATGTTTTTCAATATTAAAGGATAGGTTGGATGAAGACGACTTTTCAACACGACTCGTCTCCTGCTTCCCAAATAACAACTCCATCATCGTTCCATTACAATATTTAGTTGCTTTTTTAAAATGAGCCTAATATCCTATCCTCAACCACTTTTTTTCAACATTCTAACTGATTGTCCGGTGTAAAGAAATACTTCCTGACATCCATCCTAAAATTGCCCTTTACAACCCTGAACTTGTGCCCTTTTGTCTTGCTGCTCTAGTGTGCCTGAATTGTTTAACTTTCTCTATCCGATTAAGTGTCATATACCCCTAAGAAGTCCCCTTTGAGTCTAAAAGAACCCCAATTTATCAAGTTATTCCTCATGCCTCTTCTCTTTGACACTGAAGTCAGCTTCATTGCTTTCCCCTGCACTGCCTCTAGCTCTTGGATGGTTTCCTCATGTCATGGTGACCAGAAATGTACAGGTGCAGTCTGACCAAAGCAATGCACAGCTTCAGCATAGTCTCTGGGACTTGAACTCAACTGATTTGGAAATATAACCCAACATCCGATTTGTTTTGTTTTTAAGCTACTTCACACTTTAAGACATTGTGAAATCAAGTCAACTAATGCCACTGATCAGCCCAGGTTCAAACCTTGTCAAACTCTCTAAGATCTTGGCTGCCATCTCTGAAGTCACAGTGCCCCCAGCTTAATGTTATCTGCAAATTTAAACTATTTTGCATTGATAATGCAATTCCAGGTTTTTTTTTTGCACATACCAGGAACCAGACTGGTCCCAACACATTGCCCTGGGGCATCCCAATTAATGCCTCCCCTATTGCTACCTAATTCCCTTTATAAACAATTTTACAACACCAAGTTATAGTCCAACGATTTTATTTGAAATCTACAAGCTTATGGAAAGCTTGTAGATTGGACTATAACTTGGTGTTGTAAAATTGTTTACAATTGTCAACCCCAGTCCATCACCGGCATCTCCACATCATAATTCCCTTTATGACTACCCTCTGTTTCCTTCCTTTTAATGGGTTAATAATTCATCTCTTATCCTCAAGAACCACTGACCTTACTTTGTAAAGGTATCTTTCACATTAAAACAGCGGTATTCAAACTACAAGGCTAGGGCCATTTCCAGTCTGTGAGCCTTGGCGATCCAGTCCAAGGAGCCTAGGCAGTTCAGTTCTAATTATATATTTTACTTGCTGGTTTGTCGTGGTTTGGAAACGGCCGTTACCGCAATGGCTAAGTAAATCCTAAATCAGAACACCAAGATCCACAGCTTGAGATATATGCAAATGAACAGGAATGTTGATTTAAACTTTATATGTGACCCATGAGATTCCATGATATGTACTCCATTAAGTAAGTGGCCCACAAAGACAAAGTTTGGACATATGATTTAAAGACTAAACACATGAGTTTGAAAGGGAACCATTCAAATTCTTCACAAGTTCTGAGGATGATTTTTGGGGTTATTCTTCCAGGCTCCCATTACAAAGCAGAACATAAGATGAAGCAAAAAAAAAGGGAATGTATTTAATTTCCTGACACTGACATCTCTCACCTGAGTGAGCACAAATATCCATCTGAAAGGTGCAATAACAGATGACCTTCTAGGGTTGGAATTAAACCACATGTTGAGCTCCCCCAGTGGCTCAGTTTGCAAAGACTATATGTATACATTGGCTCTGGACTCAATTCCCAGTCTGTGCTGAGGTAACTGATCTCAGCTGAAAAACTAAGGTGAGCATTATAATTGGACTGAGACCCCCAGATATTAGCGGGGAGGCGGGATGGCAGGGGGGGCGCGATTGGGCGCATGGCAAACTCGCATAAACCAAACTTACCGTTTCCGACGCAATCACATGTTGATTGATACTGGTTAATGCCCTCTCCGGGTTTCGTGCTTGGTAGCTAGCCTGATTGACAGGCTGGCTGCCATCAGGAGCTGCAACACGAGGTGGGGGGGGGGGCAAGAAAGAGAGAGAGCCAGACGTCATCTGGCGCTGGAACGGAAGACCGGGGGGGTGGGGGACCGGGGGGGGGACGGTCAGGAGGGTGACGAGGGGGGACGGTCAGGAGGGTGACGAGGGGGGACGGTCAGGAGGGTGACGAGGGGGGACGGTCAGGAGGGTGACGAGGGGGGACGGTCAGGAGGGTGACGAGGGGGGACGGTCAGGAGGGTGACGAGGGGGGACGGTCAGGAGGGTGACGAGGGGGGACGGTCAGGAGGGTGACGAGGGGGGACGGTCAGGAGGGTGACGAGGGGGGCAATGGGGAGACATCAGGAAGATGAAGAGGGGGACATCGGAGCGGGAATTATCGGACATTGGAGCTGGTTTCAAAAGGTAGGTGCATTTAGTGTTTTCACTTCCTTGCATGGTTTCTTAATTTAATTTATTTAGTTTCTTTCTCCCTGATCCGGCCCTTTCAGGCGTGAATCAGAAGCAGTGGGCAAGCCGCCCAGGTAAGTTAAAAATCTTTCTAATCCCTTCATTTGTCACAGGTAAAGTGCCTTAAGTACCTCAATGAGGTACATTTGGCTTTTTAACTGTCATCCCGCCAGCTTTAATTGCAATTTTTGGAGGACCCCACCCCACATTTGCCTCCTAAAATCACCACCAGTGTCTCTTGGTTAAGGGGTGGGGAAAGAGTATTAAATCAGCTAGAATTCCTGCTCCTCATAGTTATCAAAGGCCCCTGCTGGAAAGTGCAGGATTTGCCTTGGCAGTAATCCCCCTCATGATAGAATAACCTGTCAGCACTAACTGTTTAGGCTCAAACATAAAACATGGCAACTTGGCAAGGTACCAAACGGCAATCAATACCAGTGGAACTGTATCTCAACAGGAGGGAGAAAATTGGAGGGGAAAAATACTGGAAAAAAGCACACTGCTGAGTATCCAACTCAAGTTCGATGCAGATACGGAGTCTTTGAAGTGGGACCAAATGTATTGTAGTCCCCAACACCAACCTCCTTCACTTTGATAAGAGCAAAAATTCATTAAAAACGTAAAGAACAAATGCACAGCACAGCAAAGCAGATGGATTTTAATATGGAGATAAATATAAGTTAACAAATTTAGGACAGGCAATGGTAAGCATGTGTGTAACAGGAAAGAATCCTATTTTGCACACTCACAGGCAGAGGTTGATAAGGAAAAGGTTTTGGAAGTAACTACTGAGCATATACTGAAAGTCTCTGATCACTGTTAAGTAGTTATCAAAAAGGCAAATCAGATTCTGTGATTCATCAGGAGGGTGAACCCAATTCTGGTGTATGCTATCCACTTTGATCACCCTACTGCAAAAGGTTATGATGCATTAGAAAGAGTGAGAGAAAACTGATCAAGATGAGTCTAGGTGCTAGGGATTAAATTACGAAGGCCAGCAATTAAACTAAGGACTGAAGGGACCCGGCTCAAAAATAATGAAAGATATAGAAGCAAACTATTTTATTTGGGCAGCACATATACAGCTATATAGACACAAGTACAAATTCACAAACCTTAAGCAAGGTTAAATTAGGAAAAGCTTTTCTTCACCACAGGACAGTAGACATGTGGAACAGACACCAGAAGAAAGTAATGATTCAGGGTCAGTTGACATCTTTAAAAGGAAGCGGGAATGATATTGATCTAGAAGGGTGAGAATATTGGGAAATTAACGCTGCTTGATTCTGTGTTTAAATGGAAAATCAAGGAAGGAACTTAGTGTTCCTAATTAAAGTAGGAAATCAGTAGATGGGGGGGGCGGCGGGAAATTCACAATAGTATATTCTTGCATTGTCTCTGAATGGAGCAGGCATGATAAGCCAAATAACCTTTTCTTACTCCAGATTTCCTACATTTAAAGGCATCAGAAGGTACTCATATTGTACAATGGTCTTAAAATGAGTTTGTCTGTAAATATCTAATATTTAAAAGAACAATTTCAGTTTGTTATTTAAATTAACAAATTACTTACTTTTATTTCCAACTAATGCCACCACAGGCTGTTGTTCGGATTCCTCATTTACTTTCTTCACTACGGCATACCAATCTTCAAGGTTTTCAAAACTCTGGTAGTTTGTGATATCGTACACCAATAAGACACCCTGGGGGAAGGTGAAAACAATGAAGCAGTACATTATTCACTTCAAAAGAAATAACCCCACCATTAGCGTTGGCGTCAGAAAACAAACATAATGACAGTGCAAACTTGTGCAACTTCACAGATGCTATCAATAAATCCAAGATCATTTTACTAGGTTCAGCTTTAGATAGTTCTGCTGGAGAATTATCAGGCCCAACAGCTGCTTTGAAACACAGATCCCATGTTAATTACTGTTACTGTAATGTGGTTTCCTATCCACTAACAAAAACAGATTGCTAAAGAATATACTCCTTTCATTAAATTAACCACAGTATGATCATAAAGCTGTTAGATTACAACATTCGGCATTTCTGTTTTAGCAGTTCATCGCATTGCATAATGAGGACATTATTGATCAACAGGCAAAGAAATTAAATAACATATAGAGACCTTTAAAATCAATTTTTCATCAGTAAATTCCCAGATTTTTTAAACAGGTCATGAATTGGTAAAAACTGGTTTCCTCCCAAATTTGAGAAAAAAAAACTGAAATTTCCTACGGTTTTCTTACCACAAATCAGGTCTGGAGATGCACACACATCACATCCATAATGTTAGTATGCATGTTGAAAAGCCTTAATGACTACAGGTATGTTATTAACAAAATGAATATAGTGCATACAATGATTGCAATATACCATTCATAGTACAAAATGCAAAATTAAACTTTAGCATCAACTATTTCACATTTCAGTCAGACTTTAAATATATCTGTGCTTCATAATACAATGGAGGTGATAGTCTACTTTAAACATACATTTAAAGGGGTAGGGGGAAAAGGGCAGGAAAGTGGAGTTGAGGTAGAAGGTCAGCCATGATCTTATTGAATGGCGGAGCAGGCTTGAGGGACCGTATGGCCTACTCCTGCTCCTATTTCTTATGATCTTATGTTCTAACATTTTGCAGTGCACAGTCGATTAGTACTGAACAAATAGGCAACCAAAACGTTTCTAGATTCAGACTCATTCCGATTGTCACCCTTGACCTGAAAAGTTGCTGATCGTGTAGGACCATACGCATTTGCTCGCTGACAAGCTCCCCAGTGAATCTGGAGACTTTCAATGGCACTCCTCCATGGAGGAGGAGAAATTACATTCAATTTCAATTATCTCCAAAAAAAAGGAGACTTTTTAAAAGCAACTGGAGGGGAACTCTATCTGAAAATAATGCTTCGCCCCCTTCCACACCAATACACACTTAGTAATTTTCTTTAAGGTATTAGTAGAGAAAGAATATTCAGTCTTGTGATAATGGGCTCGAATTTAGCAGGCCTGCGGGTTCCCAGCGGGTGGTCCTCCGGGAGCGTGGTCAACACGCTCGGCGAAATTAGTGGGTTGCCCACGCGATCGTAGCAGGCAACCCACTAATAGGAATCAATTACCTGCTCCTCCGGGGTCCACGGCGCTGGCCTGCGCGTCGGTCGGGCTGCGCATGCGCAGTACGATCTGTCAGCTGGAGGCTCTCTAGTTAAAGGGGCAGTCCTCCACTGACAGATGCTGCAACCAATGGAACAAATTGCAGCATGGAGCAGCCTAGGGGGAAGGCTGCTCCCAGTTTAATGATGCCTCACCCCAGGTATCATCAGATGGGGTGAGGAGGAGGGGGGAGGACACAGATCTTCCCCCCGGCGGGCGGGAGGAAGCGGCCTGCCTCTGCCACCAAGAAGGCCTGGCTCGAGGTGGCAGAGGGGGTCACCTGCGCCACCAAAATATGGCCCACCTGCATACAGTGCAGGAGGCGCTGCAATGACCGCAGTAGGTCAGCCGAAGTGAGAACATGAAGTCTTTCCCCTACACTCCGTCTGCCACAACACTGCCCCCACCCCACATCTCCTTCGGCACCGCCAACACTATTCTGTCACATCACCCTTCATACCCACTCAAACCCCATCCTCATCTTAACTCCACCAACTCACCTCGCCAGTACTCATCCTGCCACTAACACGCAACCCAATCCTCATACAATCTCATTGCTCCATCCCATACTCACCCTCCCGTGCATCTCCCTCACGGCCAGCCTCACTCAACCTGCCACCACCTGTGCTGCAGCCACAGGGCATGCATCACATATGTGCAGTAGGCAGCGTAAGGCAAACGTGTCGTCAGCATGAAGGGGGTGCACAAGGGTGTCTGAGGGTTTGTCATGGGTGTTACCTATATTGAATTTCAGAGCAACAAGCAGCACACATTATATTGACACCACCACTGCCATGTCTCCGCGAATCCTGTCCGTTGTGTCCAATAATGGCCGCTCCTGGGTATCACTATGAGGACCCACCACTGATGCCACCCATCGTGTTACTGCAGAGTAGGTGCAGGTGTATTTGCAGGGCTCGTCCGCGCAGACGACTGAGAGACATCGGCGGTGTAGCCGGCTGCACCCTGGAAGGATGCGGAGGAGAAGGTGTGGAGGGCAGTGGTGACTTTGACAGCGACAGGTAAGCCGTTGGTGCTGGGGCCAGCCAGGAGCAGCTCGGCATGAAAGAGGCTGCAGATCTCCGCGACTACATGTCGAGCGAATCTGCGCCTCCCTGTGCACTGCTGCTCGGAGAGGTCCGGGGAGCTGCGCCTCGGTCTGTGGACCCTGTGGCGAGGGTAGTGCCCTCTGCGATGCGTCTCTCTCTGCGGTAGCCCTCCCTCCTGCTGTGCAGGTGGGCGTGCAACAACACCGTGTTGGGGGGATCCACGTCTCTGCGGCGGACGGCGTGGACTGCGAGGCTGGTCATGCTCTTCGTCCTCCGAGGGTGTCCACACACCACCCATCTGGCAGGTGTTGGTCTGAGGGGTTGTGCAGGGTAGGTGGGTGGTGCCTCGGACTGGGGCTGCGGTTTCGTGTCGGTCTGTCCTCTGGCTTGGCGGGGGGTGGTGGAGGGCAGGGGTTGCCCTATGTGACGCGGTGGCCTCCTGCGTGGGTGAGGGCTCTCCCCCGTGGAGCGCACCTTGGCACCTGCCACAGGCTGCTGGCTGCAACACGCCTGGTTGAGGAGGGACTGTTTCCCCCAGTGTGGGAAACTCACTGCCTTGAACCGAAAATCCCACACTTCCTCTTTTGACAGCTGCTTCAGCTCATTAACTGACCACAACGAGCAAGGTAAGTACTCTCAAGTGGAACCCCGCTGGCTTTAATTGCCTGCGGGATTCCCACCAGCGGGGCTTGCGCGCGCAGCCCCGCACGTCAGCGCGGTACCCGGAAGTGGCCGGGATTTGTCGCGATCCGGTCACGTGACCGGCTATCGGGATTTTCAGGGCCACCCCGCTGGGAACCCGCCGGAAACACGATCCCAAAATCGAGCCCAATATGTCTATATAATCCCTAACCGTACTGCTCAGAATCAGTGGGATCACCAAAAGTATATAGCGCTTTCTCCTACGTCAGGCCCATAGGCAAGAACTACTGACACTTAAAAGATGCATCCTGCTGATTTAACATTTTGTTTGACATACCCAAAATTCCAGAGATAAATTTACTTTATTGTCCCCACAAAGAAATATACCCCCAATACCATACAACCAATCTTGTGAGCTTCAGAAACAATAACTCAAGTTTTATTTGTCTAAAGTTTAACAAGTATGAGAGTTCTTTAATACCTGAATGTAGTTGCAATTACAGGTAAAATTATTTGGCACTTCTCATTTTCTCAGTTGTTAAACGTGGGCAAATAATGTCACTTAGATGGGAAGCTTATTTTTTAAATTATTTCCATTGCTTTCAAGTTTTTCTATCCCTTTTCGTTTTTCTGTCTTTATATTCAAAATAGGACAATTGCACTGATAATAGCATGTTTAACATTGGAACAGTAGGACAAAATTGGACTCAAAGTAAAAACTGAGACATGGGTTAGGGGAAATAACTGAAGGCATGAGGCCAGAAAGGGAGGTTTTGAGGAGACTTTTGAAGGTGTGGAGAGACCTAGCAAGGCAGAGGAGTTTAGGAGGAGAATTCCAGAGTGCAAGGGTGTGATGGCTAAAGGCTGTGTCATCGATGGAGGGGGAAAGGGGGTGGGGGAGGGAGAAGGAGAAGAAAGTAGCACAGTATGCAGGAGTTGGAAGAGCAGAGGATGCAGGCTAGTGCACAGGGTTGAAGGTGGTTGCAGAGTAGGAAGGAGCAAATATTTATAAATGATGAGAAAACTTAGCATCTTCAAGGACAAATAAACTTATTTTGTTCTAATAAACGTCAAAATAGAAAAAGGGCGTTGACTATAATGTAGATACCAGCTTTTGAACTTCATAGTATCATAGTATCGTAGTAGGAGGAGGTGACCATTCGGCCCATCATGCCTGTGCTCGCTCTTTGAAAGAGCTATCCATTTAGTCCCATTCCCCTGCTCTTTTCCCATCGCCCTGTAATTTTTTTTCCCCTTCAAGTAATTATCCTATTCCCTTTTGCAAATTACTATTGAATCTGCTTCCACTACACTTTCAGGCAGTGCATTCCAGATTACAACTCGCTATGTAAAAAAATGTTTCACAAGATGATCTCTCATTTATCCCGAATCTGTCCCACCCTTCCTTTGACTACCTTCTTACTATTTATATGTTTATAAAAGACTTTTGGGTTCCCTTTTATGTTAGCCACTAATCTGTTCTCATATTCCCTTTTTATCCCTCTTATTCCCTTTTTTTTTTAAGATCTCCTCTGTACTTTCTGTATTCAGCCTGGTTATATTGAGATAATTGAAGTTCCCCATTATCACTACTGTATAGTTCTTACATCTTCCTATAATTTGCCTGCAAATTTGCTCCTCTATCTCCTTCCCAATATTTGGTGGCCTATAGTATATACCCAGTAGCATAGTAGCTCTGCTATTGTTCCTTACTTCTAACCAAATAGATTCCGTCTTTGACCACTCAACTACATCATCCCTTTCCAGTTCTATAACAGTTTCTTTGATCAATACTGCCAACCCCCTCCTTTCTGTCCTTCGTTATCTTTCCTGAATACCTTGTAGCCAGGAATATTAAGTACCCAATCCTCCCCTTCTATGAGGCAGGTCTCTGTTATTGCCACTATATCATATTCCCATGTGGCGACTTGAGCCTGCAGCTCACCAACCTTATTTACCATGCTACATGCGTTTATGCACATGCACTCTAAACGCATCTTAGATTGCCTTGCATTTACCCCCTGTCTGATCCCCCCCATTTCTGAACCATTCTTTACTCCAGTGCTATTTGTCCCTTCCTAGTCCTCCGTGCATCCTGTTTCTCCTCTCTGAAGTTTCATCCTGGTGCCCATCACCCTGCCAAATTAATTTAAATCCTCCCCCACAGCAATAGTTAACCTCCCCGCGAGGACATTGGTCCCAGCTCTGTTCAGGTGCAACCCGTCCATCTTGAACAGATCCCACCTGCCCGAGAACTGGTCCCAATGCCCCAGGAATCTGAAACCCTCCCTCCTGCAATGTTGTTCCAGCCATGCATTAACCTGTCTTATCCTACTATTCCTATACTCACTAGCAACTGGCACTGGGAGTAATCCAGAGATTACTACCTTTGAGGTCTTGCTTTTTAACTTCCTCCCTAGCTCCTGAAACTCTGACTGCAGGACCTCAACCCTGTTCCTTCCTATGTCATTAGTTCCCACATGGACCACAACTTCTGGCTGTTCCCCTTCCAAATCAAAATGTTCTGCACCCGCTCAGTGATGTTCTTTACCCTGGCTTCAGGGAGGCAACACACCATGCGGGACTCACGTCGGCAGTTGCAGAAACGCCTGTCTATCCCCCTATCAAATCCCCTATAACAATTGTATTTCTTTTGTCCCCCTGTGCAGCCAAGTCTTCCACGGTGCCGTGGATTTGCTCCTGACTGCATTCCCCTGAGGTGTCAACACCCTCACTGATATTCAACAATGAATACTGGTTTGTGAGTGCCACACTACTAGGGAACTTCTGCACTGTCTGCCTGTTCCTCCTAGTCTGTCTGGTGGTCACCCGCTCCCTCTCCGCCTGAACACTCTGCAGTTGCGGGGTGACCACTTCCTGAAACGTGCTATCCATGAAACTCTCAACTTCCCATATGCACTGTAGTGACACCAGCTGTCCCTCAAGCTCAAACGCTGAGCTCAAGCTGTTGGCAGCACTTCCTGCATACATGGATTTCCAGGACACACAAAGTGTTTTGGAGTTCCCACACAGCACAGGATGTGCATGCGACACACCCCAGGTGTCCTGCCATGTTAGCTACAATTATTTAAACTGTTTGTTTAGCTTTACGGCAATTTATCATTTATCTAACACTAAAACACTAACCAACCACTAAGAACAATAACCACTAAAAACACTAACCAATGAACAAAATACTTATTGACATACCCTAGGCGCTCCTCGTCTTGTGACGTCACTTTTTGAATTTGTCTTGATTTTTGATTCCACGCGCGGCTCCCTTTATACACCGCTCAGTCTTAGTCTTATTAAAAAATGTTATGTTTTTTTTAATTAAGTTTTAAAAGTTGATAAATTAGTCTATAGTTCCTTGGTTTAAATCACTTAGCACCTCCTTCCCACTCTGCACCTAATTCCCACACTCACCAAATTCCCAGTTGTAAGTCCTCACTCTGTTAGCAATTCACCCCGTTAGAAGTTCACTCTCTGTCTTTACCAACCTCTTCAATTCTATGTGTTTGATGCTTCTTCTGCAATGGAGATGTATGCCAAAGTATAAATAAATATACACATGCTTTTTCACCACTCCAGTGAAGATATTCACTGTAATTTGCTGGATTCACTCTTTTATCTGAACCTCGTTACTTTTTTCCCTCCATTTCATCCCTTACAGTTCCGTCTCTGCTTTCCCACATCCCCCGCCCCACTCTGCTTCTTCCCTTTCAGGTGGGATCTGGGAGGTGGTGTAGCACGGCAACAAGCCACTGAGGGTTGAAGGTCACATTTTCTGGTGGTAGGTGTTGGTCACAGGAGGAATCGGAACAGGATTGCAGGATGAAAGGTAGCAGGTGAAGGGAGGAATCAGACCAGGGCTACAAGTTTGCTTTGGCATATAAAATAAAGCTATATGTATTTTAGAAAAGAAATAACTGGTTTCCCAGCTTGGTGTGTTAGTAATGGGTAGGGCAGGTGATGGAGCCCGGAAATCCGATGGCAGAGACAGCTTAATTCCCTGTGACAGGGGAAACGGGGTGGGTGAGGGGAGAAAAGAGAAGCAGGGAGGATTAATATTCTAAATAAGTCAAGATTAAACCTGAGTTTACTGAGGCCTTAATTAAACTAAATAAAACTTGTAACTCAAATAAACTTACCTATAGCGCCACCTACATGAATTGACCTGGGAGACGAAGCACGAAGGTGCAGAGGCCCAACCCAAAGTTGAGAGGATTGAAAGTAAAGCTATACACGCTTAGTTAAAAATATAATACCCATGTGTGTCTCACAGGTGTAACAGAAGGACATGACAAAATACTGACACAGGAAGCAAGTGTGACAAAACAGAAAATGCAAGCTAGACACAAACTTTTAATTCAAAACAGAAAGAGGTGTCCAAGGCCTGCACCCGAAACAGGAGTTAGGCCCTCTATTTGCAAAATGCAAAAGACCTAACACCTGTTTGATGCCCCCTTTCTACAATTGTAAACAATTTTACAACACCAAGTTATAGTCCAACAATTTTATTTTTAATCCCACAAGCTTTCGGAGGCTTCCTCCTTCGTCAGGTGAACGGTGTGGAAATGACTTTTTCGAATCCTTCGCATTTTAAAATCACAGAACAATGCCTGGTGATTACTGCCCGTTGCCAAGGCAATCACAGTGAGCAGACAGAAAGGTGTCACCTAAAAAGGCCACCGAATATACAAACCCCCCAAAAAAAAAGAGAGAGAGAAGGAAGACAGTCAATGACCCGTTATATTAAAAACAGATAACATTTGTTCGCTGGTGGGGTTACGTGTAGTGTGACATGAACCCAAGATCCCGGTTGAGGCCGTCCTCATGGGTGCGGAACTTGGCTATCAATTTCTGCTCGATGATTTTGCGTTGTCGTGTGTCTCGAAGGCCGCCTTGGAGTATGCTTACCCGAAGGTCGGTGGCTGAATGTCCATGACTGCTGAAGTGTTCCCCGACAAGGAGAGAACCCTCCTGTTTGGCGATTGTTGCGCGGTGTCCGTTCATCCGTTGTCGCAGTGTCTGCATGGTCTTGCCAATGTACCATGCTCTGGGGCATCCTTTCCTGCAACGTATGAGGTAGACAACGTTGGCCAAGTCACAGGAGTATGAACCGTGCACCTGGTGGGTGGTGTCCTCTCGTGTGATGGTGGTATCTGTGTCGATGATCTGGCATGTCTTGCAGAGGTTACCGTGGCAGGGTTGTGTGGTGTCGTGGACGCTGTTCTCCTGAAGGCTGGGTAATTTGCTGCGAACGATGGTTTGTTTGAGGTTGGGTGGCTGTTTAAAGGCGAGTAGTGGAGGTGTGGGGATGGCCATAGCGAGGTGTTCGTCATCATTGATGACATGTTGAAGGCTGTGGAGAACATGGCGTAGTTTCTCCGCTCCGGGGAAGTACTGGACGACGAAGGGTACTCTGTTGGTTGCGTCCCGTGTTAGTCTTCTGAGGAGGTCTATGCGATTTTTCGCTGTGGCCCGTCGGAACTGTCAATTGAGCTGCGTTCACGAAAACTAAGCAGCGACTCTTAATTATTTTTTTAAAAATACTTACCTGAATGTGGAGCCAGGAGGTGCAGGAGTGTTCCTCCCGGCTCCAGAACAGTCCCGAAGACTGCTGCCAGTCGCCACCCTCTCCCGGTCACTCCCCTCCCCTGTGATGGCTTCCCCCCACCTCCCAGGACCTATTCAAGAGCCACTGCCAGCGATGAAATTGAAATCCTATTCAGCCACGTGGGGACGCCCAGCAGGCTCCTGCGGTGCAGCTCACCTATGTTATGTAAATGAAGCCCAAGTTGCAGCGCAGGGATCATTCCGTGTGTCGGGTTGGCGACAGACAGACCCCCACACACAGACCGACTTCATTTTTAATAACAGAAATGCCATTTTTGTTTTAATCTTGATAGAATGTTTAATCTTCCACTGCATAAAAACTTACCACGCTCCATCTTCCCATTTCCCATATGATGAAGGGTCTTCTGTGATCCCTTTAGTGAGTGCAGATCAAAAAAAATCCAGTTGGTCCAAAACAAGAAAAAAACATACTAATACAGTACTATTTTTCTCTAGTAGACCAGTGCAAGACCCTGGCAGTTAAACATTATAATTCCTAAAAGGGCTGCAATGTTTAACTCCCCAAAGGATATTTTGTCCATTTATGGCTAATTAGGGATACACAGTAGTACAGAACAGTTTTGCATTATAGGAATGGTCGTATTAATTAAATGCCTTTTAGACAGACATTCATGGTAACTGACAGATTCCACGTTTCTTGTATTACTCACTGACTTCGCTATTTTATGGTTTTAAAATGTCTGAAAAATGTTGTCTCATGATGACCCAATTTCATTTTTAATGAAATCTAATGTTAATTTATATTTTCTCCAACTTCTCCACGAAAGTGTACTGTGTATTTTCAATGGTTTGCTTTTTCTACACACATGGGTCTAAACATAAAATTTTTCTACATACTAAATAAACTATTACAATATGACCAATAGATTATGATGGTCTGTTATTACACGATTTAGTTTTCAAAGATCAGACAAAAGTCAGATAAACAGGGAAGTGAAGAGTCATTTAAATTAGGAAGGAAGGAGGCAGGGAATATAAGTAGAGAAGGTAGAAATAGATGAGATAAAATACACAAATTTTAAAAATGGCAAAAAGGATAGCATGCTGGAGGAAGGAGTAGAGGAAGAAAATAAAATCGATCAGTTACAAGCAGGGAAAAGAATGAGGTGTTAGTTTGGACAAAAAAAAGTCAAGAAAAAAAAGGAATATTGTTAAGTGCAAACAAAAAAGATAAAGTGCATGCATTGCAATGCTCAGAGTGAGAGAAATAATCTGGGAGAATTAGAAGCAATTATGTTACAGAAATATATAAAGTTAATGGCATCAACAGAAACTTCCTGCAAACTGGGCAGGAGGGAAAAATAAACATATAGGGTTTTAATAATATTTATGAGACACAGGATTGGTAAGCAAGGAGGAAGGGTGCGAATATTGGTGATGGAGGGAATACGGAAAGCAAGGAGGGAGGATGAGAGAATCTAAAAAAAATTCTACAAATAGATCGGTAAAAAGAGAATCGTTAAATGTGAGGTGGGACCTAAGAGGACAGGATAGCGAGTTCGCAGAGACGTGGAAATTGGCAAGGATACTTAACAAGTACTTCACTTCAGTGCTTACAAAAGAAGATATCCTGAATTGGTTAAAAGGAAGAGAAGAGATATTATATATAAAGAAAAGAAATGCTTGCATTTAAATAGCACCTTTCACGACCTCAGGATGGTCCAAAGCGCTTTACAGCCCATGAAGTACTTTTGAAGAGTAGTCACTGTTGTAATGTTGGAAGTATTAGAGAAGCTAGTTAAGCTAGAGCAGGACAAAATGGCAGGACCTGATGGGATACATCCAAGGATCCTGAGAGAAATGGGGGAAGAAATAGCAGAGGACAAAGAAATTATATTTCAGGGTTTTTATGAGAGTGAATGTGTGCCAGAGGACTGGAGAGTGGCCAATGTAATATCCATTTTCAGAACTAATCCAGGTAATTACAGGTTAGTTAGTTTAACCTCAGTGGAACTAAAATTTTGGAATCTTTCATTAAAAAGATGAAATTTCTAAATATCTAGAGGAAAAAAGGAAAAAATAATTTGAAGCAATCAACGTGGATTTCAAAAAGGAAGATCATGCTTGACAAACATGAAAGTTCTTGGAGGAGATGATAGATATACTGGATGGGGGAAATGCAGTGGACTTTCAGGAAGCCTTTGACAAGATACCACACGAGACTATTGGAGAAGATTAAAGAATATGGAATTATCGGTAGAGCAGCAAATTGGATTAAAACCGGTTAGAAAGGAGGAAACGGAGAGCAGAAGTTGAGGACAGTTTTTCAGAGTAGTTGGGAATAGGTAGCCATATTTCACAGGGTTCTGGGACTGCTTCTGTTCACTATGTACATCAGTGATTTGCATATAGGTCTAGAGGGAGTGGTGTCCAAATTTTCGGACAATATTAAAAAGAGGCATAGTAACTAATTCTGAGGATCAAAGGAAACAGCAAAGAAATATTGATAAGTTATTGGCATATGGAATTCAATGTCAGTAAATGTGAGGTCGTACATTTTTGGTTAAAGTTGGGTCATATGGAAGAGCAGAGTGATTTAGGGGTTCAGATTCACAAGACACTAAAAGCAGCAACTCAAGTGGTTAAGGCCATAAAATAGCTAATGGAATACTGGGCTTTATGGCAAGAGGAATAGAATATAAAAGTTGAGATGTGGTGGTGAATCTATATAAAACCTTAGTAAGACCACAGTTGGAGCACCGTGAGAGATTTTAGGCTCCATATTATAGGAAGAATGTTTAAGCCACAGAGACATTACAGCACAGATGCACTGAGCGTCTGCTAGATATGAGGAAATACAAATATGAAAAAAGACTTGAAAAATGGGGGCTGTTTTTGTTACAATAGAGGAGATTAAGGGGTGATTCAATAGAGGTATTTAAAATTAAGAAGGGTTGGGACAGAGTAGACAAACAGACTATTTCCAGTGATTGAGGGGTCTAGGACAAAGGGTCATGGATAGAAGGTTAAATGCAAGAGATTTAGGAAAAAGCAGAAGAATTTTTTTTTTAAAAAAGAGGGTTTTGAGACCATGGAATGCACTGCCAGAGTTATTTATTGAAGCAAAGACCATATCAACATATAAGATTAGGTCAGAAAGGCGGTCAAAAGAGTGGGGAATAAAGGGATATGGAAACTGAGCAGGCAAATGGGATTAGGACTACTGCTCACGTGAAGGACAAAGAATAACATGGACTAATTGGGTCAAACGCTCTGTTTCCGTGTTGTAATTTCAATGCAATAGTCCAGATTTTCAGATGAATTCCCCACGATTTTCTCCCATTATGCCCAATTCCCATAAATTTTAGCGCTACCCAATTTTCTGCTGTCATTCCTGATGTACAGAGGAAACATTAGCCCAAAAATGGGCAAGTACAGTTAAATGTTGCATTTTCTATCATTACCACCTCATTTATGCTCAGCAGCAATCATGCCCTTATTAAACAGGCATCCAGCAATGCTGGGCACTACAGAAAAGGTGGAAGTGGATTTAGAAGTTCCAGCAGGTACTTCACAAGGATTCACAGAATGCTTATTTTCCCAGGCAATTTTGGAATTTTTTTTGTTTTTTTTACTGCTGACAACCTTTTTTTTAAAACATTGTCTTCTTAAACCTCCTTATCCTAGATTATTTTAGCTCACATATCTTTGATCACTTTCACAGGTAAGTCACAACTCCCCAAACCAATAAGATTATCAATACTAAGATCTAGACAAGCTTTCAGTAATAATAGGTAAATGAACAGCAATTACTTTTCGGTACAGTAACACATCAGGCCTTGTTTAAAGATTAAAATCTGAAGCAAATTTATCAAGCAAATTGAACCAGCAAATAATATGACATAACAGTAATATATTTACAGTAGAAAGTCTGACTCAAGTAGGTAAAATAATAAAAAGAATGAAGAACTAAGCTATTTCCTTTGTACATAACTTTTAAATACATAATATTTCTCTTTTTTCTTCAGGAATATTAACCAGTCTGAGATCTTGAACTGTCTCATGAGATTTTTGAATTGCCTTTGTTGAGCAGAATTACTTTTTTAAATAAATACATCCCAGAAGAGAGTCACCAAGACTTTGTGTATTTTGAAAGCTGTACACTTAAATTCAAAAAGGAAATGTCAAACTGAAATTGAAACAATCTCAAAATTTGTATATATTTGAAAATCAAGTTTGACCCCCTTAGAAGACTACAACAACAAACTTCTCAACAGTGCATCAGTACAGGCTTGATGCAAGACTGCTTTAGGTGGCTATTAAACTCCCTATGCACAATGAGTTTTAAAGGGGCAGGCACCAAATCAAATAGTCAAGTTAACCCATAGAACCATAGAAAAGATACAGCACAGAAGGGAGCCATTCGGCCTATCGTGTCCGCGCCAGCTCGAAGAACAACCAGGTGCCCATTCTAATCCCACCTTCCAGCACTCGGTCCGTAGCCCTGCAGCTTACAGCACTTTAGGGGCAGGTCCAGGTACATTTTAAAAGAGTTGATGGTCCCTGTCTCTACCACCAATTCGGGCAGCGAATTCCATACACCCACCACCCTCTGGGTAAAAAAGTTTTTCCTCATGTCCCCTCTAATCCTTCCGCCAATCAGCTTAAATCTATGTCCTCTAGTTCTTGAACTCTCCGCTAGGAGAAATGGGTACTTCTGTCTACTCTATCCAGACCCCTCAAAATTTTGTACAGCTCAATCAAGTCTTTCCTCAGCCTCCTCTGCTCCAAGGAAAACAATCCCAGCCTATGCAATCTCTCCTCGTAGTTTTCAAGCCCTGGCAACATTCTTGTAAATCTTCACTGCACTCTCTCCAGAGCAATTACGTCCTTCCTGTAATGTGGTGACCAGAACTGTGCACAATACTCCAGCTGTGGCCTTACCAGCATTTTATACAGTTCCATCATTACATCCCTGCTTTTGTATTCTATACCTCGGCTAATAACGGACAGCATTCCGTATGCCTTCTTCACAACCTTATCTACCTGTACTGCCACCTTCAGGGACCTGTGCACATGCACTCCAAGGTCTCTCACTTCCTCTACCCCTCTCAATATATTCCCGTTTACTGCGTATGCCCTTTTACTGTTTGCCCTCCCTAATTGCATTACTTCACACTTCTCCGGGTTGAACTCCATTTGCCACTTTTCCGCCCGCTCCACCAACCCATCGATATCTTCTTGGAGTCTACAGCTATCCTCTTCACTATCAACTACACGGCCAATTTTTGTGTCGTCTGCAAATTTGCCAATCATGCCCCCTACATTCAAGTCCAAATCATTAATATAAACCACAAACAGCAAGGGACCCAACACTGAGCCCTGTGGCACACTACTGGAAATGGATTTCCATTCGCAAAGACATCCATCGACTTTTACCCTTTGTTTCCTGTTACTGAGACAATTTTGGATCCAATTCGCCACATTTCCCTTATCCCATGGACTTTTACCTTTCTGACCAGTCTGCCATGTGGGATCTTGTCAAATGCCTTACTAAAATCCTTGTAAACAACATCCACTGTACTACCCTCATCAATCCTCCTAGTCACTTCCTCAAAGAACTCAATAGATTTGTAATGCATGACCTTCCCTGAACAAATCCATGCTGACTATCCCTGATTAAACCATGCCTTTCCAAGTGACAGTTTATCCTATCTCTCAGTATTGATTCTAATAGTTTGCCCACCACTGAGGTAAGACTGGCCGACCTATAATTGTTTGGCCTTTCCCTCGTACCCTTTTTAAACAATGGTACTATGTTTGCAGTCTTCCAGTCCTCCGGTACCTCCCCTGTATCTAGTGAGGATTGGAAAATGATCATCAGAGCATCCACTATTTCCTCCCTGGCTTCCTTCAATAGCCTAGGAAACAATCCAGCTGGCCCTGGTGACTTATCAACTTTCAAGGATTCCAGTCCCTCTAGTACTTCCTCTTTCGTTATGTTTACCTTATCCAATATTTCACACCTCTCCTCTTTAACTACTACGTCCAGATCATCCCTTTCCTTTGTGAATACGGAGACAAAATATTCATTTAAAACCCTACCCACATCCTCTGCTTCTACACACAAGTTACCCTTATCATCCCTGATAGGTCCCACCTTTTCCTTAGCTATCCTCTCGTTCTTAATGTACTGATAAAACATCTTTGGGTTTTCTTTAATCTTACTAGCTAATATTTTTTCATGCCCTCTCTTTGCTTTCCTTATTTCCTTTTTTATGTCATCCCAGTACTTTCTATACTCCTCCAAGCTTTCTGCAGTATTTCATTTTCTGTGACAGTCATAAGCTTTCTTTTTCTGCTTTATCTTGCCCCATATTCTTCTATACAACCAGGGGGCTCTAAATTTGGCAGTGCCACCCTTTTTCCAAGAGCAGTGCTTGAGGAAGCTGCACTTCACAAAAGGAAGCCATTCATTGAGTTAAGTCACACGCTTCAACGCAACCTACAGTCCACCTCCACCAGAGGTGCCGCACTATCAGTGACTGTAGAAGGTTCACAACCACTCTGATCTTCAATGCTATTAAGGACATCACTAACATTAGCCAATCAGCTTTGGACAGACTGCTAGAGTAAGCCAGTTCATTGATTTCCCCATGGATAACTGGCAGCACTATTTCAGGTCATTGCACTTTTAGAGTGAATGAGTTTCCCACGGTCCAAGAAATCACAGATTCCACCTATGTGGTCTTGCATGCTCTCTTGATCAACACAATCATGATCAAGAGAGAATGCCAGAGTCTCATTTGCAACCAGAGGCATGTCATCATGCAAGTGAATACTTGCTTTCGTGGGAGCACTACAATGCCTTCATTTTAAGGCAGTCCACTGTACCACCACTCTTGGCTCCAGGAAAGCAAGTCTCCAGGTGGCTGCTGTGAAATCAAGGCCACAATGGCTGGCACCGTGTGCACCTTCCCAGGACATCAGCTGATCAACAAAGTCTGTTCTTGTGCCAGAACCGAGGTTGTGAGGAGATTTGACAGAGGTATTCAAAATCATGAAGGGTCTACACAGAGTAGATAAAGAGAAACTGTTCTCATTGGTGGAAGGGTCAAGAACCAGAGGACATAGATTTAAGGTGACTGGCGAAAGAACCAAAGGTGACATGAGGAAAAAAATTTTTACACAGTAAGTGGCTAGGATCTGGAATGCACTGCCCAAGAGGGTAGTGGAGGCAGATTCACTCATGGCCTTCAAAAGGGAACTGGATACGTACTTGAAAGGAAAAAATTTGCAGGACTACGGGGAAAGGGCGGGGGAGTGGGACCAGCTGGGTTGCTCTTGCATAGAGCTGGCACGGATTTGATGGGCCGAATGGCCTCCTTCCGTGCTGTAACCTTTCTATGATTCTATAACCATTTCAGAACACACAAATGGAATTTTGAAAGTGTGTTGCAGGTGCCGAGATCCATTGGGGGCTGTTCTGCAATTCAGTTGGACTAAAATGAGGACGTGTAAGTAACCCATCATCTTATGTCCAGAGTTGGACAAGAGTTGAGTGGATGAATGCTGTGATTTCTGCTCCAGTATTAAAACAGCTTATTTGAATAATTTAAATAAGGAACCACTCTGAGCAGATGAGGAGGGCAGGTAAGTGACCAGTTTTTTTTCTTTGTTAAAGCCCCCAGAGTGCACAACTTCATTGTTGTAGTCCACTCAGCCCCCTACACCCACCAATAAAACAGCTGTTTGCTTTTTATTTGATGAAACAATAAGGTGCAAGGTTTAAGGGAGGAAATTTTGCCCAATTCAGACGTCGACACTGATGGGATATTTGGCCTGAATCTGTAGGGCCGTAACTGGTAAACAAGAAACATTTCTTCTATATTTAACACTTATGAGAAGTGAGTAATTGGAATTTGATTTTTACAAGTTTGGTGCTAGAGAGAGTTCAGGCTAACACTATCTACATTGTTAACATCATCAGTGCAACGACCTGTAGAGTGCGATCTGTGGGGCAGCACAATTTCCATTAAGTGTTGGAAATATATCGCCGCTTGGTCAAAATCCTACAACTCCCTACCTAACAGCACTGAGGGGATACCTTCACCACACAGATTGCAGCGGTTAAAGAAGGCAGCTCACCACCACCTTCTCAAGGGCAATTAGGGATGGGCAATAAATGCTGGCCTTGCCAGCGACGCCCACATCCCATGAATGAGTAAAAAAAACACTGGAGCAGTAGATCTCGATGTCTGGGCTACAACTGACCACACTGCAGCATCACAGAGGAAGAGGGATATCTAAAACTCAGGAATGTGTTCATTCAAAAGACAGTGCTAGACAGATCAGGACATAGGGATGGTGTCGGGAAACAGGTGGGAGTCAGAAGTCACAGATGCAGTGAACCCCTATGTTACTGGAACTGTCCAATATATATATGGTGCTGGACAACTGTGAGGAGGACAGCCACAGTGACCCAGAAAATGGTGGTCTTGAGCAAGACTGTGGTATTATGGAGCAAGAGGGTCAGAAGTAGGTGGACCACAAAAATAGAAAGTGGTAGTAGAGGGAGATTCTATAGTCAGGGCTACAGGTAGCCATTTTGGCAATCATGACCAGGACTTCCAAATGGTACGTTACCTTCCTGGTCCCAGGACCGATCCCTATGTAACACCACTTCCCAACTTTTGCCTGTCTGAGTAGCTACCCTTAACCCCTACTCTCTTTTCTGTCTTGTAGCCAGTTTGCTATCCATTGTGCTACCTGTCCTGTCTCCATATGCTCTAACCTTAGCCATGAGTCTATTCTGCGGTACTTTATAAAAGGCCTTTTGAAAATCCAAATATATTACATCTACTGCATTACCCTTGTCTACTCTTTGTTACTTCTTTAAAGAATTCAGTAAAGTTGGTCAAGCATAACTTTCCCTTTTGAAATCTGTGCTGACTACTCTATTATGTTCTTATTTTCCTAGAAGTAAAGGGAATTAGGGGTTACGGGGAGCGGGCAGGAAATTGGACATGAATTTAGATTTGAGGTTAGGATCAGATCAGGCATGATCTTATTGAATGGCGGAGCAGGCTCGAGGGGCCGATTGGCCTACTCCTGCTCCTATTTCTTATGTTCTTATGTTCTTATACATTTGGTTTCTAGATCTTTCTTTATCACATCTTTGAGTAAAGATTCCATTATCTTTCCTACCACCGATGTTAAGCTAACTGGTCTATAGTTCCCTGGGCTTGTTCTATCTTGCTTTTTAAATATAGGAATAACATTAGCTGTCCACCAGTCCTCTGGCACTATTCCCTTTTCTAATGAATTTTTATATATATGTAATAGCGCCACTGCTTTCTCTTCCCTATCTTCTTTTAATATGCGGGAATGCAATCCGTCCGAGCCAGGGGTTTTATCTTCCCTAAGTTTGATTAGTTTATCAATTATCTCCCCCCACTTTCTATATTAAATGTCTTTATATCTTTTTTGATAGTTTCTTCTAATGTCATACCAACCTTGTTAGTCTCCCTGGTAAATACTGAGACGAAGTGACTATTCAATATTTCTGCCATTTCACTGTCATTACCTGTGAGTTTATCTTATGCATCCCTTAGTAGCCCTATCTTTATCCTGATTTTTCTTGTTATTTATGTGTTTGCGGAATACTTTACTATTTCTTTTTATATTCCTAGGTAATTTAATTTTGTAGTTCCTCTTTGCTTTCCTAATTGTTTTTTTGACTTCTTTCCTAACCTCTTATTCCCTTTTGTCATCCCCTCCTTTATTGTACTTAGTGTATGCCTTTTTCTTTAGTTTCAATTTTACCGTATCTCTATTCAGCCATGGTGTTTCATTATTGACTAGTTTGTTCTTTTTTTAAAAAAGGAACATATTCCTCCTGAACTCTATTTTTCCCAGTTTACCTTCCATAGTTCCATTCTCATCCCTTTAAAATTAGTTTATTTCCTATCTATTACTTTGGTCTTTGTCTTACTTATGACTTTCTCAATCACTGTTTTAAACTTTATTATGTTATGATCACTATTGCCTAGATGTTCCCCTATATTTACTTCTCTTATCTGCTCTGGTTCATTTCCCATTACTAGATCCAGCAGTGATTTCGCTCAGGTTGGGTTTCTCACATACTGGGTAAGAAAAGAGTCCTGTACATACTGTAAAAACTCCATTCCCTTTTCCCCTATCACTATCTCTTGCCAGTTTATTTGGGGGTAGATGAAATCTCCCATGATTATTCTTCATTTTTTTTTTACTCATTTCATTTATTTGCCTACATATTTCTTGCTCCACTTCCCTTCCACTAGTAGGTGGTCTGTGGTATTCCACTATTAACGTGATCGATCCCTTCTTATCCTTTGTCTCAATCCATATAGATTCTGTTTCTATCTTAATTTTAGTTATGTCCCTTTTTTCTACTGCCATTTTGTTGTCTCTAATTACTACAGCTATCCCAACCCCTACTTCTTCCTTCCCTATCCTTTCCAAATACTTTATACGCTGCTTTATTTAACTGCCAGTCCTGTTCCTTATGTAGCCATGTTTCAATTATCCCTATTACATCTGGCTCCTCACTGCAAGTTATTGCCTCCACTTCCCCCATTCTGTTTTGGATGCTGTGCACATTGCTGTACAGACAATTTAATTTGTTTTTATTAATTGTTCTCCTCACTTTATTTTTAACAGTCATTTTGTACTTAGGTTCTATAACAGCAATTGTTCCTTGACCGTTTATGTTACCCTTATTCCTTACCTTGGTCGGACCTTTACTCTCTTATTTCTTCTATCTCTCCACCCATCTTACTACTTTAAAATCCAATCCACAGCCATATTCATCCTCTCCGCTAGGATACTGGTCCCATTCTGGTTCAGGTGGAGCCTGTCCCAGCGGTATAGCTCCTTCCTGTCCCAGTACTGATGCCAATGTCACATGAAATGGAACCCCTCCTTCACACACCACTCTTTCACCTTCCTGATCTGTCTATCCCTATGCCAATTAGCACGTGGCTCAGCTAGTAATCCTGAGATTATGACCCGTGAGTTCCTTTTTTTTTATAAATTTAGTTCCTAACTTCTGATATTCTCTTAGCAGGACCTCCTCCCTTTTCTTCCCTTTGTCAGCAGTCCCAACATGGACCATAACAACTGGATCTCCCCCCTTCCTTTCCAAATTCTCTCCAGTTGCTCAAAGATATTCTTTACCTTTGCATCAGGTAGGCAA
Source organism: Heptranchias perlo (assembly GCF_035084215.1). Classification (NCBI taxonomy): domain Eukaryota; kingdom Metazoa; phylum Chordata; class Chondrichthyes; order Hexanchiformes; family Hexanchidae; genus Heptranchias; species Heptranchias perlo. Next base: position 110,603,722 of record NC_090325.1, on the reverse strand, counting down.
CACACCCTCCTGGACCCTCGGACATGACTGCAGAGGACGCTATTTGGCCCGCTAATTCTCAAATCCTCTATGATTACAACCTTTCCATTCTGCTCCCCCCCCCCACCCACCTTGAACTGCCTCTTGCTCCATGGTGCCACTGTTAGCATTCTGACCATCCCCCCCGCAGCCTACATCCTTATTCTCACAGGTGGCAAGTACATTGTACCTGTTGGATAGGGCCAATGTCTGCAGGACCTCCTTCGCTACCTCCCCTAGGTTCCCACTATACTTCTGACTGACAGTCACACTCTCCCCTTCCTGCACCTGTGCTTTCCCCAGAGGTGACTGTACTCTGGACAAAACCATACAGAAATTCCTCCCCCTCCCTTATTTGTCGGAGTGTCTCTAACTCGCACTCCAGCTCAAGGAAGAGACATTTCTTGTAGATGTGGCAATCTGGGACGGTCTCACTGTCCACAAACTCCCACATATCGCAGTTCCAACACATAGCCTGCCTGCACTGGCATTTCTAAGTTTTTATTTATTTATTTGTTCATAGTAATTTAACTCTAGAACTAATAGAAACACGAGGTCTAGATTATATTTAGTGGATAGATTTTAAACTAGTGACTAATTATTCTGAATATTTATTTAACTATATTTATAGTTTATAGTTAAAAATAGAGTGTATATAGTAAATTAAACACTTAAAGCTCTGAAACAAGGGAAGACTATACTGAATGGATAGCCTTCACTTGAACTGAAATGGTACTAATGTCATTGCGAACAGTAAAAATCAGGGAGGATTTAAATTAATATGGAATGTGGTGGAGGAAGTCTAGGCTTGGGACTAGAGAAGGAGAACAGGATTAATAAAGCTATTGTTCTAGAAGCAAATGGCTAAGCTGTAATAGTGAGAAAGTGGTACCAGAGGAGAAAGGGAATGAAGAGAGATGTTTTGGTAATAAAAGATTAAAACACTCTTGTACAAGGGCCAAGGATAACAAGCTAAATGAGGAAACTAGGAAAAATAATAAAAGTCAATGCATTCCAACATAAATATGGGGTGACTTTAAATTATTTATTGCAAACGATAAGCTTGCAAAAGAAAACTTTTTTAAATGCGTGTGTATACAGGTTTTGCATTCTAAAGGTTTACCGTGTGCTCGTTGACCTACATTGGCTCTCGGTCCGGGAACGCCTCCATTTTAAAATTCTCATCTTTGTTTTCAAATCCCTCCATGGCCTCAGCCCTCCCTATCTCTGGAATCTCCTCCAGCCCTACAAACATCCAAGATCTCTGCGCTCCTCCAATTCTTGCCTCTTGTGCATCCCCGATTTTAATCATTCCACCATTGGCAGCCGTGCCTTCAGCTGCCTAGGCCCTAAGCTCTGGAATTCCCTCCCTAAGCCTCCCTGCTTCTCCTATAAAAAACACTCCTTAAAACCGATCTCTTTGACCAAGCTTTTGGTTACCTGTCCTACTATCTCCTAATGTGGCTTGGTATCAAATTTTGTTTGAAAATTGCTCCTGTGAAGCGCCTTGGAATGTTTTACTATGTTAAAGGCGCTATATAAATGCACGTTGTTGTTTAGTCTGTGAAACATGCAAATCCATTTTCTAAATGAGAGGGGAGCGTTCAGTCAAATGCACCTCTTCCCCCTGTACTATTCTGATGAAAACAGAGCAAATCAGTAGTAATATATTTTTATTGTGACTATATTTGAACTTAGAACCTATCACTGTCAGCTGTAAATAATCAAAGTATATTTCCCAAAATCTTTTTCAAATGAACGCAGGCTGTAGGTATCCTGAAGACAAGCATATAGAAGTAAAAGAAATTCAGCCTTGGAAGATTACTTAACAATCCTATCTGGCATTTTCAGTATTAAATGAGAGAAGAACGGAAGCTGATAAGGTCAGTTTTATGATGAAATAATCACAACAAAACTAAATTTTAAAGCCTACTGTTAAATAATTTTGATTTCAATGTGCTCACCCTTAAAACAACATTTATTACTTCTACTTTTACATTGTATGGGTGCTATTCCATGTTTTAGACTTTTCTGTGAATACAACAGTATTTTCAAATGATGTATAAAATCAAACTGCAGACAGTTACACTGATCCATTACAGCAAAGCAGATTTGTTTACATAGAACGTACAGCACAGAAACAGGCCATTCGGCCCAAGCCAGTGTTGATGTTTCACACGAGCCTCCTCCCACTCCTCTTCATCTAACCCTATCAGCATAATCTTCTGTTCCTTTCTCCCTCATGTTTATCTAACTTCCCCTTAAATGCATCTCTGCAATTCACCTCAACTACTTGTGGTAGAGAGTTCCACATTCTAACTACTCTCTGGGTAAAGAAGTTTCTCCTGAATTCAAGATTGGATTTATGACTATCTTATATTTATGGCCCCTAGTTTTGATCTCCCCCACAAGTGAAAACATCTTCTCTATGTCTATCTTATCAATCCTTTTCATAATCTTAAAGACCTCCATCAGGTCACCCCTCAGCCTTCTCTGATCAATCTTTCCTGATAGATATAACCTCTCAGTTCTGTTATCATCTTTATAAATCTTTTTTTGCACCCTTCTCCACATCCTTTTAATAATGTGGAAACCAGAACTGTTCACAATACTCCAAATGTGGTCTACCCAAGGTTCTATACAATTTCAATGTAACTTCTCTGCTTTTCAATTCTATCCCTCTAGAAATGAACCCCAGTGTCTGGTTTGCTTTTTTTAAATGGCTTTATTAACCTGCTACTTTTAAATTATTTGTTTATTTGTACCCCATTTAGACTCTTATTTCCAAGGCATATGTGGTCTTCTTGTTCTTCCTACCAAAATGCACCACCTCACACTGCTCTATTTTGAAATTAATTTCCCATTTAAATGCCCATTCTGCAAGTTTATCAATGTCTTCTTGTATTTTGTCACAGTCTTCTTCAGTATTAACTATATCCCACAATTTAAATACAAGTCACCTGTTATAGCAACATTTGCAAACAGTACCAAAGACATATAGAAGGCAGGTACATCACACATGGGTCTCTATATACAACCTAACATTTTCTCTCTGCAGGCTATAACCACGAACACTGACCAATTTAAAAACGCCTCCACAAAACTCACCAATCTTCTGGTTACCATACCATGCTATATTTATGCAAAATTCTGGCATAACCTAGTCCCTATATATACAGGCAAAGTTAAACCATTTCAAGAATATTTCTTCCAATGCGGGTATACTGTATATTGCAGCGCCTTCAGATCAAAGACTATTAGGTTAATGCTTTACAATCTAAATATCATAATCTCCCTAAATACTAAAATAAGGTTAAAAGAAGTTCTCACCTGAGCTCCATAGATGTATTTGTCCAACATCTTTCCTCCTATAGTTTGCCCACCAATATCCCAGACTTGCAATGTAACATTTAAATTACCTGCACAAGGAAAGACATGAGTACACTTAGAACCAGTTGGACATGAGCCGGCAGAATTAATTTTCCACACACAAAAGCAAGCAAATTATTTCAGTTCCATTTTTTTATGTTGCAACAGTGCTGGAGGGCAAGTGAAAGCTAAAGTGGCATCATCATTATAGACAAAAGCATCAGTAATGCTTTCTTTGATTGCTTCATGGGTATGTTCAATACAAGATCTACTCATAGAACATGAAGTATAACTATAAAACTCATTTGAATTACTATGAATACCAAACTTAAGGAATATTTGGATGCAAGTTGACTTACTTAGAAAAAATTTAATTCATATTTGGAAAAACATGAAAATGAAATTGTTTCAAAAATTAGAATAATTTAATTTTAAAACCATGCAAGTAGATTACACAGTATCCAACTATGGAGTCACAAGTAAACCTGGACCTGAAATGTACACTTGTGTTTACCATTATAAAAATATTAAATATATAATGAGCAGTGGCAATATTTGAAACCATATCAGTTTGATTTCTGAAATATAAGCTAACCAAAATTAACATTTAAAGTTTATTGCCATGCATTTTGCAGCAGTTTACATTTGGCACCTACCATCAACATATTAGAGACCAGGCATTTATCTAACATACACTAAAGGTCTTTCTGTGAAAGTTTCAAGGACTGCCTCTCCTCTCCATCACCAAACACTACAGGAAAAAAGTGGCAAATGGTAGCAATGGAAGAAGTAAATGAATCAACAAATTTTACATTACATAAAAAAAACTAGGCCAGCACACTGACCAGTTCATACTGGGCTGAATTTAAAACCACCATTGGGACTTAGCATTAACTTTTAAAAATATTTTTGGCACAGCTCTTAACCTTATTTTAAGTGTCAAAAGCCAAGGATGGAACTAAAAACATTACTTTGGCTATTTTTCATTAACAAGACTGAAATAATCCATTCAGTGGGATAGTCCTATTTACTGGATGCTACCCAAATGACTATTAAAACATATTTTACAGTAGATCCTTTAAGAAAGGGTTTATTCTGTATTAATCAAAACTCTGTGAGCGCATGTAATGGACAACCACAGATTTCTTTCAAGCTTACCTCTTACAGTGAGTGCTCTTCAACCACCATTTTTGATGCTTTGATAAAAACATACCTTTCTATAGTTTCAAAATATTTAGCAGTTTAATGAATATTTTCACAAACAGCAGCAAATCAATCACCAATGTATTAATCTCAAAAAAATTATAGCAGTAAACATAAAAGTATCCAACATCCTCAATATTAGATACTTCAATGCTGAACGACTTTACAATGGATTCAAAATATTTGCACTCAACTTTGATGCTCTGAAACAAAAATTAGATTTTGGGCAGTATCAAACCAATAAAACGCTGGTTAGAAATAGCAAGATAAATTCAAATTGGATTAAATTGCAGACAAAAAGTTGGTTTGGGCCTCTTACCTTTCACAATTGTCAATTACTGAAGAGAAAGAAGGTCACTTCAGTCACAATAGATTCTCAGCCAAAACAGCCAAAAAATTCTCCTAAAATATTATGAAAATTTTTCATGGCCATATTTTTTTGGAACACAAGTAATAGTTCTCCTAAGCTGATTTGATATGCTTTGTAGAAAATGAACTGTACAAAACCTAATTTTCAAAGATCTGTATCTGAATATTTTTATTAAAATAAATAAAATAAATTTAGCACCATAGTAATACAGTGTACAGCAGCACCAATATGGGTTTGCAACTTTTTTTAAAAAATTGTTCACAACTCTGGCAAGGCCACATTTATTGCCCATTCCTAGCTGCCCTGAGGAGATGGTGTTGGGTCTTCTTGAACCATTGCAGGCCTTGCCTTGTGCTGCGCCCATTTAGGCGTGTGTTGAGCACAAAAATCATGCTATATACACTTTCATCCTAAGTAAGCAACAATTAACAAATCCCTTGTATACATCAACTATCTCAGGGATAAAGTATCTATATTTTCCAAAGTTGAAATTTAAATTCAAAATTCCCATTTATTTCTAGCAAAGAAGTAATGGTGCACAATGTTAATCAAGTGTAAGGAAACCTCACTAGATTATTAAGGAAAAGCAGATGTCTCAGATGTGTAATCTTGAACCCTTCCTCCTTCTCCTAAAAATACTAGCCTGTGGCGTAAAGAATTACCAGTTCCTAGTTTAGTGCTTGGAACTAGGAAAACAAGAGGGTCAGGGCCGAGAGAGAAGCAAAGCAAGTCATGAAGACTGGCGAAGAGACGGTGGCATGGGTACAGATTTGGGTCATGGGTAGACTATGGCAGGAAGCAGGAGGTGGAAGAGATCGCTGCTTAGGTCAGGGTTGAGACTTTGGTGGCAAGTAGGAATAAGAGTGAAGCGGTCAAGCTGATGTTGACGGATGGCAGAGTAACAACACTGCGAGTGAAAGACTGGGCGAGCAAGGAGGACCGAGCAGCAAGCAGGAGTAGCAGCAGGCAGATATGATTGAGCAATGATAGGTGGGCACTGCAGAAAGTGGGAACAGGAGCACATGGGCTGCAGCTGAGCAAGGTTGAGATTGCATAATCCCCTCCCCATGCATTTCCTCGATCCCTATCTAGCCCATCCTTCACAGGAAACCAAGTAATTTTTTTTTAAATAGCTAGGACTGTGAAATGCTTCCGTTACCTCCCCACTAACCCCTTACATCTCATTTGCTATACCACCTATCTGCCCATCCCTCCCACAGTACACTCAGGACCAGGAATTTATATTTAGAGCACTTACAACACTGAAAACAAATGGCCAGTTCCCCGCTTGGCGCTGGGAACTGGTGAAGAGGGACAGTGTAAAGTGACTTAGGTCCAGAGACAAGGGTGTGAAGAAAGCATGAAGAGGAGTGGCAAGACCACACAGAAGTGCAGGTCAGAGTCTGTCCAGAATTAGGGTCAAGGCGCAGGCAACAGCCAGGAAAAGTACAGTGGGGATGGAGGTTGAGTGGTGAAGCTTGAGTGGTGAAGCTGTGAAGAAACAGAGGTACTTGTCAGGACCAGCGTCAGGGTAAAAGTGCAGGCAGCGGCAAGAAAGAGAAATGGCACAGGGTTGGAGGCTGAACAGCAAATGCAGGTCGGAGTCAGGGCCATGTTCGAATGGAAGTGGCTGAGTCAAGGCTGTGGGACAGCAGAGGGGACCACGAAGAAGAAGAGAAAAGGGAAAGGAGACCTCAAAGGTAGTGAATGAAGGTAGTGATGCAGGGGAACAGTTGGCTTTTGTTGTGTCAAGTGAGACACAAAATGTACACAGATGCAAGACTTTGAATTTATTATAGAGTCATTTTTCCATGGTGTTGCACACAGGAAGTCAAGACCAAAGGTAGTCTTCAAGTATATTGGGGTTAGAAGCAGAGGATATTTGAACCAAAGCACTGAGATGTAACGCTTTTCTTTGCTACTGCTTGGGTCCTGGACAGAAATCCACATTCGCCTGGGCTGAAGTCCATTTCTCCATTGGCTTCTGGACCTAATAGTGGACACACCGTCACCACCGCTTTCTACAGAGACTGTATTCTTTGCTGCGCTGCCTCAATTCTAGTACCTGGCCTGCTGATTCCTCAGTTTTCTGCTCTTCTTCTGAGAAAATATCACTCATCGCTGAACTACCCATATCTGCTCCTGCTGGTTCGCATTCGGCTCTGGATGACCTTTGCTTTGCCACTTTCCGCTCGCTTCCCGAGGCTGCTGACTCCGCTCATCCTTCAGAACTCTCCCGTCACCCTTTGCGGGACTGCATAGGACCAACTCCACAAGCTCCTACTGCTGCTCCAGATCTTGTGTGCTCCACACCTCCCTTTAGCTGTTCGTTGGATAAGTTTCCTCATCTGCAATGTACTGTGGATTTAGCTTTCACCAAACCCTGGCTCCCTGGGCTTTACCACTCTCGACCCTTCGGTTTCATTCCCACTGCTCCTCACTCCTCTGCTGGTATACTAGATTTACTGATGTGCACCAAGGACACTACTCACCACCCCTGGACCCTCTGGATCAACCTATGCTGGCTCATGGTCAACTCTCCATGCCTCTTCGGCTCTCAATTTCCTACTAGACAAACCTCCAGCGGTGTGCCCATTCATACGCTACCCCTCAATGGACTCATTCACTCTCCACAACCATCTCCGAATCTGCACATTGGTTTGTCTACGCTCCAAGCAGACTCCATCCTTTCTACAAGTCAACTTCATCCCACCACAGGACCTCTGACTTTAATTTTGGACCCGCTAATCTTTGTTTATAACCAGGATATATATATGACATGCCTGTGTACCCTGAATTCCTTGTGTCCAATCACATGAGCATTTGGCTGCCACTCTGAACCCAAGTACATAATTTCCATCTGCCTTTTTTCCCCCTCTTCTCTTGACTCTTCAAGGGCTCTTCTTTCCTGTCTTCTCCCCTTCCTGTCGCCCATTCATTTCTCCCCTCTCAGGTATTTTGCTCCCCCCGCCACAACAAAACCTTGCCTCAGCCCTTCACTATTGCTCTGCCTGCCTTTTCTCCTGCTGCCATCCCAGGAATGAATCCCCCTTGGATAAGTCCACAACTACCTTTGGCACCTCTCTCAGCATTCTCTGGTGCAATTCTCCTCTCTTGCCGATCTTCCTGACCAACACGCCTGCTAGGGGGCTAATCGCACATACCTCCTTCTCATCGCGCTCACCACACCCACCATTGCCGGTTTGGACTCTGCCAGTGGATCAACAATCACCGCTCCGCTCTGCATTTCTCTCCAGAGTATCCGTGCATTCGTAAACATCCCATCGTTTTTGGCCATGCATGACCTTATTGTGGATAATTGTGTTGACATTATGGTTTTGACGGAAACTTGGCTCATAGGTGGTGATAACTTGCCCTTTACTGAAGCCCCCCCCACCCCCTCCCGGTTCTACTTTTCACTACCTGCGCTGTCCAACCTCTGTGATGGTGTGGTCCTTGTCACCAAATCACATCTTGGTCTCTCCTCCTCTGGCCTGAAATTCTGAAATTAGTTAACACTTAGAAAGAAGTAGGCTAATCAGCAATAATCAGCATGGATTTGCAAAAGTTAGGTCATGCTTCATTAATTTAATTTAATTTTTTGAGAAAATCACAAAGTGTATAAAGGGAATCTTATAGATAGATGATTTTTTCAAAAGACATTTAAGAAAATGCAACACAGGAGACTTATAATGAAAATTGAGGAAAACTAGCAGATCTCCCATGGTTTACTGTGAATTGAAGGGTATGCTGTTTTATACATTTGCCTTTAAGTGGTGGGAGGAGGGAGGTTTACCAGTGGTGGGAAGATACTCTTAGTGTATGGGAGCACTGGGATGGTGGTGTGGTAGTATTGATATGGAGAAATTAGTGGGTGATGCTAAGAAGAGCACTAGTCATAGCCGTAACCCAGGAACCCCAACAGTGGGATTCTTGTTGGCAGATCAGTGGTGGGAATAGGGAAAAGACAGTGCTTGGGATGGGGGCAGCAGAAGAAGTGGTAGATAGAAGGCTCAGGTCAGGTGGGAACGATCTGTGTCTTCACAGTAGAAGACACAAAAAAATACCAGAAACAGTGGGGAACCAAGGGGCTAATGAGAGTGAGGAACTTAAAGGAATTAATATCAGTAGAGAAAGTACTGGAGAAATTAATGGGACTGCAAGCTGATAAATCCCCTGGAACTGACGGCCTACATCCTACAGTTCTAAAAGAGATGGCTACAGAGATAGTGGATGCATTGGTTGTGATCTTCCAAAATGTCCTAGATTGTAGAACAGTCCCAGCAGATTGGAAGGTAGCAAATGTAACCCCACTATTCAAGAAAGGAAGGAGAGAAAACAGGGAACTACAGGCCAGTTAGCCTGACATCAGTTGTTAGGAAATTGCTGGAATCCATTATTAAGGAAGTGGTAACAGGGCACTTAGAAAATCATAATATGATTAGGCAGAGTCAACATGCTTTTGTGAAAGGGAAATCGTGTTCGACAAATTTATTAGAGATTTTTGAGGATGTAACTAGCAGGGTAGATAAAGGGGAACCAGTGGATGTAGTACATTTGGATTTTTAAAGGGCATTTGATAAGGTGCCACATAAAAGGTTGTTACGCAAGGGCAAAATATTCGCATGGATAGAAGATTGGTTAACTGACAAAACAAAGAGTAGGGACAAACGGGTCATTTTCAGGTTGGCAGGCTGTAACTAGTGGGGTGCCGCAGGGATCGGTGCTGGGGCCTCAGCTATTTACAATCTATATTAATGACTTAGATGAAGGGACCGAGTGTAATGTATCCAAGTTTGCTGATGATACAAAGCTAGGTGGGAACGTAAATAAGCTGAGAGGAAGACACAAAGACAGGTTAAGTGAGTGAGCAAGAGGGTCGCCGATGAAGTATAAAGTGGGGAAATGTGAGGTTATTCACTTTGATAGGGAAAATAGAAAAACAGAACATTTTTTTTTAAAACGGTGAGAAACTATTAAATGTTGGTGTTCAGAGGGGTTTGTCCTCATACAAGAAACACAAGAAGGTACAGCAAGCAATTAGGAAGGCAAATGGCCTGTTGGCTTTTATTGCAAGGGGGTTGGAGTACAAGAGTAAGGAAGCCATACTACAATTGTACGGGGCTTTGGTGAGACCACACCTGGAGTACTGTGTACAGTTTTGGTCTCCTTATGTAAGGAAGGATACACTTGCCTTAGAGTGGGTGTGACGAAGGTTCAATAGATTGATTCCTGGGATGAGAGGGTTGTCCTATGAGGAGAGATTGAGTAGAATGGGCCTATACTCTCTAGAGTTTAGAAGTATGAGAGTTGATCTCATGGAAACATATAAGATTCAGGGGGGCTTGACAGAGTAGATGCTGAGAGGTTGTTTCCCCTGGTTGGAGAGTCTAGAAGTAGAATAGAATCATAGAAAGGTTACAGCAAGGAACATACGAATTAAGAGCAGGAGTAGGCCATTCGGCCCCTCGAGCCTGCTCTGCCATTTGATAAGATCATGGCTGATCTGATTGCGTCCTCAACCCTACTTTCCCGTCTACTTACTATAACCTTTGACTCCCTTGTTAACCAGGAATCTATCTAACTCAGCCTCAAAAATATTCAACGACCCCGCCTCCACCGCTCTCTGGGGAAGGGAATTCCACAGACTCACGACTCTCAGAGAAAAAATTTCTCCTCATCTCCGTCTTAAATGGGAGACCCCTTATTTTTAAACTGTGGCCCCCCAGGTTCTAGTCTCTCCCACAAGGGGGAACATCCTCTCAGCATCTTCCCCTTCTAGTCCCCTCAGGATCTTATATGTTTCAATAAGATCACCTCTCATTCTTCTAAACTTCAGTGTATACAGGCCCAACTTATCCAACCTTTCCTCATAAGATAACCCCCTCATCCCAGGAATCAGTCAAGTGAACTTTCTCTGAACCGCCTCCAAAGCAACTACATCCTTTCTTAAATAAGGAAACCAAAACTGCACACAGGAAGGAGGCCATTCGGCCCATCGAGTCTGTGCCGGCTTTATGCAAGAGCAATCCAATTATTCCCACTCCCCTGCCCTATCCCCGTAGCCCTGCAAATGTTTTCCTTTTAAGTACTTATCCAGTTCCCTTTTGAAGGCCATAATTGAATCTGCCTCCACCACCCCCTCAGGCAGTGCATTCCAGATCATAACCACTCGCTGTGTAAAAAAGTTTTTCCTCATGTCACCTTTGGCAAAAGAACCGATCACCTTAAATCTATGTCCTCTGGTGCTTGACCCTTCCGCCAACGGAAACAGTTCCTATCTATCTACTCTGTCTGGACCCTTCATGATTTTGAACACCTCTATCAAATCTCCTCGCAACCATCTCTGTTCCAAGAGCAACTCCCCCAGCTTCTCCAGTCTATCCACGTAACTAAAGTCCCTCATCCCTGGAATCATTCCAGTAAATCTCTTCTGCACCCTCTCTAAGGCCTTCACATCTTTTCTAAAGTGCGGTGCCCAGACCTGGACACAATACTCCAGTTGTGGCCGAACTGGTGTTTTATAAAGGTTCATCATGACTTCCATACTTTTGTACTATATGCCTCTATTTATAAAGCCCAGGATCCCGTATGCTTTTTAACCGCTTTCTCAACCTGCCCTGACACCTTCAACAATTTGTGCACATATATCCCCAGATCTCTCTGTTCCTGTACCCCTTTTAGAATTGTGCCCTCGAGTTTATACGGGGCATAGTCGCAGGATATGGGGTCGGCCATTTAAGACTAAGATGAGGAGCAATTTATACACTCCGATGGTTGTGAATCTTTGGAATTCTCTACCACAGAAAGCTGTGGATGCTGAGTCGTTGAGTATATCCAAGGCAGAAATCATTAGATTTTTGGTCTCTCGAGGAATCAAGGGATGTGGGGATCGGGTAGGAAAGCGGAGTTGAGGTCGAAGATCAGCCATGATCTCATTGAACAGTGGAGCAGGCTCGATGGGCCGTATGGCCTACTCCTACTTCTTATGGGATAAGAGTTGGGGGGGGGGGGGGGGGGGGGGGGGGGAAGGGGGGAAAAGAGTGGTTGTGAGGCTTGTCTTCATCTATTCCTCTTCCCCCTAGAAGTTTTACAAATGGGCTTTTCCACCAATGAGCTAAAAAAGCCTGTTATTTAAAGTGCATATCATGGTTCGATTGTAATTGTCAAATGTAAATTGGTAATTACAGTAAAAGTGCTCTATGCTCAGGGAAGCCCTTTTGGCAATCACCCCTCCGCAGCAAGGAAATCCCAAAAGCTGTTTTCAAGGGAAACAGTTTTAATTTGTTTAAGTATTTACTGAGCTTTTACTATCATATGGGGCAGGGGCAATAGCAGCAAGTGGTTAAGGGAAAGGGCACCTCAGGAGTAGGGTATGCAAGAGATCGCAGGAAGCAGCAAGGATAAGAAAATAGTGTCAGGCAACAAGCCCGATTTTAGAAGCCTCACTGTGGACAACAGCACCACCTGCCTTGGAGACCATGTAACATACAATGTTTACAAAACCAATATGTTTAGTAGATGAATACGACTCAGTCAATTCATAAGCTTAAGTATAACAGACAAGCGTGACAGATGTAGTGTAACAGGAAGCGAGAGAGTATGCACTAAAAGCAAGATTTAATATTTTACTAGATCAGCTATGACTAGAGTCTATTGGCAATGTTAACAAGGGAAATAGGGATGGGAAATTTCAACACTGGGAACGGTGCTTTAATGTGAAACATTGAGATGGGTGTCGCAAGGTGTGTCAGAACAGGGTCAATGCCCAGAGTGAGACAGATTTGGAGGGGTGTAGCAATGTGTCTTGTGCTTAGCAGCACTGAGGCAGGTGTCAGGGTCTGGCAGCATAGAATCATAGAATAGTTACAGTACAGAAGGAGGCCATTTGGCCTATTGAGCCCGTGCCGGCTCTTAGTAAGAGCAATCCAGGTGGTCCCATTCTCCTGCTCTTTCCCCATAGACCTGCAAATTTTTTCTCCAAGTATTTATCCAATTCCTTTTTGAAAGCAACAATTAAATCTGCTTTCAGCATCCTTTCAGGCAGATCATAACTACTCGCTGCGTAAAAAAGCTTTTCCTCACGTCGCCTTTGGTTCTTTTGCCAATCACCTTAAATCTGTGTCCACTGGTTCTCGACCTTTCCGCCAATGGGAATAGCTTCTCTTCATTTACTTTATCTAAAACCTTCATGATTTTGAACACTTCTATCAAATCTCCTCTTAACCTCCTCTGCTCTAAGGAGAATAACTCCAGCTTCTCCAGCCTATCCATGTAACGAAAGTCCTTCATCCTTGGAACCATTCCGGTACATCTTTTCTGCACCCTCTCTAAGGTGTTCACATCCTTCCTAAAGTGCGGTGCCCAGGATTGGACACAAAACTCCAGCTGTGGCCGAATCAGTGTTTTTATAAAAGGTTCAATATAACTTCCTTGCTTTTGTACTCTATGCCTCTATTTATAAAGCCCAGGATCCCGTATGCCTTTTTAGCTGCTTTGTCAACCTGTCCTGCCGACTTCAAAGATTTGTGCATATATACCCCAGGTTCCCTGTTCCTGCACCCCTTTTACAATTATACCATTTAGTGTATATTGCCTCTCCTCATTCTTCCTGTCAAAATGTATCACTTCACACTTCTCTGTGTTAAATTTCATCTGCCATGTGTCCAACTATGCCACCAGCCTGTCTATGTCCTCTTGAAGTCTATTACTATCTTCCTCACTGTTTACTACACTTCCAAATTTTGTGTCATCTGCAGATTTTGACAACGAAGTCCAAGTCATTAATGTATCAAAAAAAGCAGTAGTCCTAGTAGCGACCCCTGAGGAACGCCACTGTATACGTTCCTTCGGTCCGAAAAACAACCATTCACCACTACTCTCTGTTTCCTGTCAATTAGCCAATTTCATGTCTATGCTGCGACTGTACCTTTTATTCCATGGGCTTCAATTCTGCTGACAAGCCTAATACGTGGCACACTTTATCAAACGCCTTTTGAAAGTCCACATACACAACATCAACCGCATTCGGGGGTGTCCTGTGTTGGGGGAAGAAGTAGTTCCAGGGGTTCACAGCATTATGGCAAGCAAGGTCTGTCAGTACCTTGGGCAGAGGGTCCTCAGCTCTGGGATCACAGGAAAGGAAGTCCTAGGCTTGGTTATACTGGGAGCGGGTTGGATCAAAGAAGCAAGGGTCTCAGAGAACTCAGTGGGGGTACCCACGATCAGGGCGCATTTGAAGGGGTGTTCTAGCACCAGGGAACAAGGTGAAAGAGATCCCAGTGTTAGGGAGCAATGGGGAATAGGATACCCGGAACCAGGAACACTGGGGATGTAGTATCCTGGGGTCCATGAGTATTTGACAGGGCAGAATCTGACACCACTGGGAGAGAACCAGGGTTCAATAGCATTGAGGGGGGAAGCTGAGCTATGGCAGCATTTTGGGGGGGGTGGGGGGGGGGGAGGAAATAGGAGGATGATCCATTCAGGACCTTCAGGCAACTCCACACCAGTTCCTAGGCTATCAGCCCAGTCCCTGGCCCAAAACTAGTTTTAAGCACAAAAAGCACTTCAATACTGCAATTGCTAACTGTTTACTTATTCTACAACACAGCTATAATTAATTCATAGGTAACACAGGTAATACAATTAGCTTCCCAAAGACAAAGGCTAAATAAACAAACATAGGTGACATAATTAGCCTGTTCCACTCAACTAAAATGTTTTCAAAATTAAATTGATTGTCTTAAGGAAAAAAATCCCCTCAGAAGTAAATGATCTAGGAAATACCAGAGGAAAAAAATACATTTTTAAAATTACATTATTAAATTTGTTTTATTGCTCCAACAGCTGGCTTTCTCTGTTTGACACACTTACCGAAGTAAAAAAATGAATATCTTTTATTCAAAGTTTAGCTGAAAGCCTGAAGTTCATTGTCTAGTTTCAAAAACACATAAACCGAAATAATACTGTACATAAAGATGCAATTTGACTTTTCCACTGAATCCGGAGCAAGGCACTCTAATCTCATTTCCCTGTTCATTCCAATATTCTTGTCAAATACTTATCCTATTTGCTTTCAAACGGGCTGGTCCTTGTCTCAATAGCGATTTGTGGTAAAGTAGTCCAGTTGAAAAAATGTCTTATTCTCCCTTCATTTTTCTATCATCGATTCAAGGACCAGTGATACTATTTACTCTCTCAAAACTTTCCTAATTTTGAAACCTCCATTAGCCTCCCCCATAACCTTCCCTGATCCAGTGAAAAAGACCCATGTTTTCAGGCCTTTCGTCTCAACTGTAACTTCTCATTCCTGACTGTTCAAAAAAGGGGAAAGGGATAAACCGGCATTTACAGGCCAGTCAGCCTGACGGTGTTGGGGAAATTTTTTTTTTTAAGAGACAATGATCTGGGACAAAATTAATTGGCACTTGGAAATGTATGGGCTAGTAAATGAAAGTCAGCACGAATTTGTTAAAGGAATATCATGTTTGACTAACTTGATTGAGTTCTTTGATGAAGTAAGGGAGAGGGTTGATGTTGTATAAATGGATTTTCAAAAGGCATTTGATAAAGTACCACATAATAGACTTGTTAGCAAAATTAAAGGGATTAAAGGCATAGTGGCATCGTAGATACAAAATTAGCTAGGAGATAGAAAGCAGAGAGTAGTGGTAAACGGTTGTTTTTTTCAGGCTGGAGGGAAATATACAGTGATGTCCCCCAGGGGTCAGTATTAATGACCTAGACTTAGATGACACAAAACTCAGACATGTAGTAAACAATATGGAGGGTAGGAACAGACTTCAGGAGGACAGACACATTGGCAAATGAAATTTAACACTGGAAAATTATAAAATGTTACATTTGGTAGGAAGAATGAGGGAGGGCAATATAACTAAATGGTACAATTTTAAATCTCTCTGCAGGAACAGAGAGATCTGGGGGTGCACATACACAAATTTTTGAAGGTGGCAGGACAAGTTGAGCAGGCTATTAAAAAAGCATACGGGATCCTGGGCTTTATCAATAGAGGCATAGAGTACAAAAGCAAGGAAGTTGTACAAAACCTTTATAAAACACTGGTTAGGGCTCAGCTGGAGTATTGTGTTCAATTCTGGGCACCACACTTTAGGCCTTAGAGAGGGCGCAGAAGAGATTTACTAGGATGGGTGCCATGGATGAGGGACTTCAGTTATGTGGAGAGACTGGAGAAGCTGGAGTTGTTCTCCTTAGAACAGAGAAGGTTATGGGGAGATATGATAGAGGTGTTCAAAATCATGAATGGTTTCAATAGAGTAAATAAGGGGAAACTGTTTCAGTGGCAGAAGGGTTGGTAACCAGAGGACACAGATTGAAGGTGATTGTCAAAAGAGCCAGAGGTGACACGAGGAAACATTTTTTGATCTGGAATGCACTGCCTGAAAGGGTAATGGAAGCGGATTCAATAGTAACTTTCAAAAGGGAATTGGATAAATACTGAAGGGAAAAAATTTACAGGCTATAGGGAAAGAGCAGGGGAATGGGACTAATTGGACAGCTCTTTCAAAGAGCCAGCAAAGGCACGATGGGCTGAATGGCCTCCTCCTGTGCTGTACCTACCATGATTAAAAAAACAGAATCCCATTTGTTTATTTAATGATCTTTTATACCTGCAGTCCCACCTTCAAAGATCTGTGCATCTGCATGCCTGGATCTCTCCATTCCCCACTCTGTTAAGTGTTTGCATTTAGGGCGTACTCCCTTTCACTTTTTTCTAAATTTACTATTTTATATTTCTCTATATTGTAATGTATCAACCATCTATCTGCCCAGTCTGCTAACTGGCAATGTAGTCCTTTAGTCTTTTTCCAATTTGCCATAACTCCCAGTTTGGTATCATCAGCAAACTTCAGCATTCTTCTTGTGCGTATATCCAAATTACTTAAATAAATGGAAAATATAAAAGGTCCCAACATGCACCACTACTCACATCCCACCAATCTGAATAACATTAATTTACAACCACTCTTTGCTTTCTATCCACCAGCTATCCCTCTATCTACGCAGCCACATTTCCTTTAATACCAGGCTCCTTAATTTCATAATGAGTTGCATTTTATCAAACATCTTCTGAAATCCATAATACAACATCCATCACATTACTTTTATCTATACATCCTGACTTCCTCAAAGCAAAAAAAAAATCGATGAAATTAGTCAAGTATGACCTGCCCGTTCTAAATCCATGCTGACTGCTAGAAAGAAAAAGTCAGACACATACAGAAAGCCTCCTTCAGTATTTTAGGATGTATACTGCCTGGGTCTGATAACTTTTCTATTTTTAGTTCCACTGACTTTCTTAATAGTGTCTCTTCACATCATCTTCCTCCGCTGAATCATCAACAGGAAATTAACAAAATCATTACATTAGGCCACACTGGAGAGATAGGGAAGATTGATGGGATTTAATGGATCGTTTCTTCCACTATTTAAAATAATCAGGTAAAATTAATCTGGAGGAATAAGACATGTAGTGACTAAGATTAGTGACTAGATTAAAGAGAGGCCATTCCCCAGAAAAGCAAAATAAAACTGCATAAACACAAAATATCAAATTTTAACACCACAAAGGCCAGATTCTCAACCATTCATAATCAATGGCAAAAAAATCTAGCCCAGCAGGATCCCTACCAGGTCCTCGTATTGCCACAGAAGCTAACAGGTAATAAGTAAGCTGTATCAGAGAGAAATTGAGATTCTTGAAGCACTGAGAACTATACATGATGCACTCAGCTTCTGCCTCATTCCATCTTTAATGGCATGTGGAAATTCCACCAGGGCATTCCAATTTATTGACTCAAATTTTCCTGGAAGAATTTGCACACACCTTTCAAGAAAGGAATGAGACAGACTAGATATAAAATAAATAAGTAAAAAACAAGCCTTAAAAGTCCCTTAAAATGATGTGTTTAGGTACAACTCACGAGTCCTCATTTGAAAGA
>NC_090325.1:110584421-110585579 GCF_035084215.1 Heptranchias perlo | reverse complement strand
TAGAGAGAGACGATGCCAGCGAGAGAGAGAGAGACTATGCCAGCGAGAGAGAGAGAGACTATGCCAGCGAGAGAGAGAGACTATGCCAGCGAGAGAGAGAGAGGACTATGCCAGCGAGAGAGAGAGAGACGATGCCAGCGAGAGAGAGAGAGACTATGCCAGCGAGAGAGAGAGAGACTATGCCAGCGAGAGAGAGAGAGACTATGCCAGAGAGAGAGAGAGAGAGAGAGACTATGCCAGCGAGAGAGAGAGACTATGCCAGCGAGAGAGAGAGAGACTATGCAGCGAGAGAGAGAGAGCAGAGAGAGAGAGAGAGACTATGCAGCAGAGAGAGAGAGAGAGACTATGCCAGCGAGAGAGAGAGACTATGCCAGCGAGAGAGAGAGAGAGAGAGGAGACTATGCCAGCGAGAGGAGAGAGAGAGACTATGCCAGCAGAGAGAGAGAGAGAGAGAGAGAGACTATGCAGCGAGAGAGAGAGCAGAGAGAGAGAGAGACTATGCCAGCGAGAGAGAGAGACTATGCCAGCGAGAGAGAGAGAGAGACTATGCCAGCAAGAGAGAGAGAGAGAGAGACTATGCCAGCGAGAGAGAGAGAGAGTATGCCAGCGAAGAGAGACAAGAGCCAGAGAGACTATGCAGCGAGAGAGAGAGGACTATGCCAGCGAGAGAGAGAGAGCCAGAGAGACTATGCCAGAGAGAGAGAGACATGCCAGCGAGAGAGAGACTATGCCAGCGAGAGAGAGAGAGACTATGCCAGCCGAGAGAGAGAGAGACTATGCCAGCGAGAGAGAGAGAGAGACTATGCCAGCGAGAGAGAGAGAGAGAGACTATGCCAGCGAGAGAGAGAGAGAGAGACTATGCCAGCGAAGAGAGAGAGACTATGCAGCGAGAGAGAGAGACTATGCCAGCGAGGAGAGAGAGAGAGACTATGCCAGCGAGAGAGAGAGAGAGACTATGCCAGCGAGAGAGAGACTATGCCAGCCGAGAGAGAGAGAGACTATGCCAGCGAGAGAGAGAGAGAGACTATGCCCAGCGAGAGAGAGAGAGAGAGAGAGACTATGCCAGCGAGAGAGAGAGAGAGAGACTATGCCAGCGAGAGAGAGAGACTATGCAGCGAGAGAGAGAGAGAGAGAGAGAGACTATGCCAGCGAGAGAGA
>NC_090325.1:105249334-105257313 GCF_035084215.1 Heptranchias perlo | reverse complement strand
TGAAACTGGAGAGAAGGTGAGAGAGAGAGAGGAAACTGGAGAGAAGAGAGAGAGAGAGAGGAAACTGGAGAGAAGAGAGAGAGAGAGAGAGGAAACTGGAGAGAAGGTGAGAGAGAGAGGAAACTGGAGAGAAGGTGAGAGAGAGAGAGAGAGGAAACTGGAGAGAAGGTGAGAGAGAGAGAGAGGAAGGTGAGAGAGAGAGAGAGGAAACTGGAGAGAAGAGAGAGAGAGAGAGGAAACTGGAGAGAAGAGAGAGAGAGAGAGAAAACTGGAGAGAGGGAGAGAGAGAGGAAACTGGAGAGAAGGTGAGAGAGAGAGAGAGGAAACTGGAGAGAAGGTGAGAGAGAGAGAGGAAACTGCAGAGAAGGTGAGAGAGAGAAGAGAAAACGGAGAGAAGGTGAGAGAGAGAGAAGAGAAACCGGAGAGAAGGTGAGAGAGAGAGAGAGGAAACTGGAGAGAAGGTGAGAGAGAGAGAGAGAGGAAACTGGAGAGAAGGTGAGAGAGAGAGAGAGAGAGGAACTGGAGAGAAGGTGAGAGAGAGAGAGAGAGAGGAAACTGGAGAGAAGAGAGAGAGAGAGAGGAAACTGGAGAGAAGAGAGAGAGAGAGAGGAAACTGGAGAGAAGAGAGAGAGAGAGAGAGGAAACTGGAGAGAAGAGAGAGAGAGAGAGAGGAAACTGGAGAGAAGGTGAGAGAGAGAGAGAGAGAGGAAACCGGAGAGAAGGAGAGAGAGAGAGGGAAACTGGAGAGAAGGTGAGAGAGAGAGGAGGAAACTGGAGAGAAGGTGAGAGAGAGAGAGAGAGGAAACTGGAGAGAAGGAGAGAGAGAGAGAGAGGAAACTGGAGAGAAGGAGAGAGAGAGAGAGAGGAAACTGGAGAGAAGGTGAGAGAGAGAGAGAGGAAACTGGAGAGAAGGTGAGAGAGAGAGAGAGGAAACTGGAGAGAAGGAGAGAGAGAGAGAGGAAACTGGAGAGAAGGTGAGAGAGAGAGAGAGAGAGAGGAAACTGGAGAGAAGGAGAGAGAGAGAGAGAGAGGAAACTGGAGAGAAGGAGAGAGAGAGAGAGGAAACTGGAGAGAAGGTGAGAGAGAGAGAGAGAGAGGAAACTGGAGAGAAGAGAGAGAGAGAGAGAGAGAGAGGAAACTGGAGAGAAGGTGAGAGAGAGACAGAGGAAACTGGAGAGAAGGTGAGAGAGAGAGAGAGAGGAAACTGGAGAGAAGGAGAGAGAGAGAGAGAGGAAACTGGAGAGAAGGTGAGAGAGAGAGAGAGGAAACTGGAGAGAAAGTGAGAGAGAGAGAGGAAACTGGAGAGAAGGTGAGAGAGAGAGAGAGGAAACTGGAGAGAAGGTGAGAGAGAGAGAGAGAGGAAACTGGAGAGAAGAGAGAGAGAGAGAGGAAACTGGAGAGAAGAGAGAGAGAGAGAGGAAACTGGAGAGAAGAGAGAGAGAGAGAGGAAACTGGAGAGAAGAGAGAGAGAGAGAGAGGAAACTGGAGAGAAGGTGAGAGAGAGAGAGAGAGAGGAAACCGGAGAGAAGGAGAGAGAGAGAGGGAAACTGGAGAGAAGGTGAGAGAGAGAGGGGAAACTGGAGAGAAGGTGAGAGAGAGAGAGAGAGGAAACTGGAGAGAAGGAGAGAGAGAGAGAGAGGAAACTGGAGAGAAGGAGAGAGAGAGAGAGAGAGGAAACTGGAGAGAAGGTGAGAGAGAGAGAGAGGAAACTGGAGAGAAGGTGAGAGAGAGAGAGAGGAAACTGGAGAGAAGGAGAGAGAGAGAGAGGAAACTGGAGAGAAGGTGAGAGAGAGAGAGAGAGAGAGAGGAAACTGGAGAGAAGGAGAGAGAGAGAGAGAGAGAGGAAACTGGAGAGAAGGAGAGAGAGAGAGAGGAAACTGGAGAGAAGGTGAGAGAGAGAGAGAGAGAGGAAACTGGAGAGAAGAGAGAGAGAGAGAGAGAGGAAACTGGAGAGAAGGTGAGAGAGAGACAGAGGAAACTGGAGAGAAGGTGAGAGAGAGAGAGAGGAAACTGGAGAGAAGGAGAGAGAGAGAGAGAGGAAACTGGAGAGAAGGTGAGAGAGAGAGAGAGGAAACTGGAGAGAAAGTGAGAGAGAGAGAGGAAACTGGAGAGAAGGTGAGAGAGAGAGAGGAAACTGGAGAGAAGGTGAGAGAGAGAGAGGAAACTGGAGAGAAGGTGAGAGAGAGAGAGGGGAAACTGGAGAGAAGGTGAGAGAGAGAGAGGAAACTGGAGAGAAGGTGAGAGAGAGAGAGAGAGAGAGAGGAAACTGGAGAGAAGAGAGAGAGAGAGAGAGGAAACTGGAGAGAAGGTGAGAGAGAGAGAGAGGAAACTGGAGAGAAGGTGAGAGAGAGAGAGAGGAAACTGGAGAGAAGGTGAGAGAGAGAGAAGGAAACTTGAGAGAAGGTGAGAGAGAGAGAGGAAACTGGAGAGAAGGTGAGAGAGAGAGAGGAAACTGGAGAGAAGGTGAGAGAGAGAGAGGAAACTGGAGAGAAGGTGAGAGAGAGAGAGGAAACTGGAGAGAAGGTGCGAGAGAGAGAGGAAACTGGAGAGAAGGAGAGAGAGAGAGAGGAAACTGGAGAGAAGGTGAGAGAGAGAGAGAGGAAACTGGAGAGAAGGTGAGAGAGAGAGAGAGGAAACTGGAGAGAAGGTGAGAGAGAGAGAGAGAGAGGAAACTGGAGAGAAGGTGAGAGAGGAAACTGGAGAGAAGGAGAGAGAGAGAGAGGAAACTGGAGAGAAGGAGAGAGAGAGAGAGAGAGGAAACTGGAGAGAAGGAGAGAGAGAGAGAGAGAAACTGGAGAGAAGGTGAGAGAGAGAGAGAGGAAACTGGAGAGAAGGTGAGAGAGAGAGAGAGAGGAAACTGGAGAGAAGGTGAGAGAGAGAGAGAGGAAACTGGAGAGAAGGTGAGAGAGAGAGAGAGGAAACTGGAGAGAAGGTGAGAGAGAGAGAGAGGAAACTGAGAGAAGGTGAGAGAGAGAGAGGAAACTGGAGAGAAGGTGAGAGAGAGAGAGGAAACTGGAGAGAAGGTGAGAGAGAGGAAACTGGAGAGAAGGGAGAGAGAGAGAGAGGAAACTGGAGAGAAGGAGAGAGAGAGAGAGAGAGAGAGGAAACTGGAGAGAAGGAGAGAGAGAGAGAGAGAGAGAGGAAACTGGAGAGAAGGTGAGAGAGAGAGAGGAAACTGGAGAGAAGGTGAGAGAGAGAGAGAGAGGAAACTGGAGAGAAGGTGAGAGAGAGAGAGAGGAAACTGGAGAGAAGGTGAGAGAGAGAGAGAGGAAACTGGAGAGAAGGTGAGAGAGAGAGAGAGGAAACTGGAGAGAAGGTGAGAGAGAGAGAGGAAACTGGAGAGAAGGTGAGAGAGAGAGAGAGAGGAAACTGGAGAGAAGGTGAGAGAGAGAGAGAGGAAACTGGAGAGAAGGTGAGAGAGAGAGAGAGGAAACTGGAGAGAAGGTGAGAGAGAGAGAGAGGAAACTGGAGAGAAGGTGAGAGAGAGAGAGAGGAAACTGGAGAGAAGGTGAGAGAGAGAGAGAGGAAACTGGAGAGAAGGTGAGAGAGAGAGAGAGGAAACTGGAGAGAAGGTGAGAGAGAGAGAGAGGAAACTGGAGAGAAGGTGAGAGAGAGAGAGAGGAAACTGGAGAGAAGGTGAGAGAGAGAGAGAGGAAACTGGAGAGAAGGTGAGAGAGAGAGAGAGGAAACTGGAGAGAAGGTGAGAGAGAGAGAGAGGAAACTGGAGAGAAGGTGAGAGAGAGAGAGGAAACTGGAGAGAAGGTGAGAGAGAGAGAGAGGAAACTGGAGAGAAGGTGAGAGAGAGAGAGAGAGGAAACTGGAGAGAAGGTGAGAGAGAGAGGAGAGGAAACTGGAGAGAAGGTGAGAGAGAGAGAGAGGAAACTGGAGAGAAGGTGAGAGAGAGAGAGAGGAAACTGGAGAGAAGGTGAGAGAGAGAGAGGAAACTGGAGAGAAGGTGAGAGAGAGAGAGAGGAAACTGGAGAGAAGGTGAGAGAGAGAGAGAGAGGAAACTGGAGAGAAGGTGAGAGAGAGAGAGGAAACTGGAGAGAAGGTGAGAGAGAGAGAGAGGAAACTGGAGAGAAGGTGAGAGAGAGAGGAAACTGGAGAGAAGGTGAGAGAGAGAGAGAGGAAACTGGAGAGAAGGTGAGAGAGAGAGAGAGGAAACTGGAGAGAAGGTGAGAGAGAGAGAGAGGAAACTGGAGAGAAGGTGAGAGAGAGAGAGGAAACTGGAGAGAAGGTGAGAGAGAGAGAGAGGAAACTGGAGAGAAGGTGAGAGAGAGAGAGGAAACTGGAGAGAAGGTGAGAGAGAGAGAGAGGAAACTGGAGAGAAGGTGAGAGAGAGAGAGAGGAAACTGGAGAGAAGGTGAGAGAGAGAGAGAGGAAACTGGAGAGAAGGTGAGAGAGAGAGAGGAAACTGGAGAGAAGGTGAGAGAGAGAGAGGAAACTGGAGAGAAGGTGAGAGAGAGAGAGAGGAAACTGGAGAGAAGGTGAGAGAGAGAGAGAGGAAACTGGAGAGAAGGTGAGAGAGAGAGAGAGGAAACTGGAGAGAAGGTGAGAGAGAGAGAGGAAACTGGAGAGAAGGTGAGAGAGAGAGAGAGGAAACTGGAGAGAAGGAGAGAGAGAGAGAGAGAGAGGAAACTGGAGAGAAGGTGAGAGAGAGAGAGAGGAAACTGGAGAGAAGGTGAGAGAGAGAGAGAGAGGAAACTGGAGAGAAGGTGAGAGAGAGAGGTAACTGGAGAGAAGGTGAGAGAGAGAGAGAGGAAACCGGAGAGAAGGTGAGAGAGAGAGAGAGAGGAAACCTGGAGAGAAGGAGAGAGAGAGAGAGAGGAAACCGGAGAGAAGGAGAGAGAGAGAGAGAGGAAACTGGAGAGAAGGGAGAGAGAGAGAGAGAGGAAACTGGAGAGAAGGTGAGAGAGAGAGAGAGGAAACTGGAGAGAAGGTGAGAGAGAGAGAGAGAGGAAACTGGAGAGAAGGAGAGAGAGAGAGAGGAAACTGGAGAGAAGGTGAGAGAGAGAGAGAGGAAACTGGAGAGAAGGTGAGAGAGAGAGAGAGGAAACTGGAGAGAAGGTGAGAGAGAGAGAGAGAGGAACTGGAGAGAAGGTGAGAGAGAGAGAGAGGAAACTGGAGAGAAGGTGAGAGAGAGAGAGAGAGGAAACTGGAGAGAAGGTGAGAGAGAGAGAGAGAGGAAACTGGAGAGAAGGTGAGAGAGAGAGAGAGAGGAAACTGGAGAGAAGGTGAGAGAGAGAGAGAGGAAACTGGAGAGAAGGTGAGAGAGAGAGAGAGGAAACTGGAGAGAAGAGAGAGAGAGAGAGGAAACTGGAGAGAAGAGAGAGAGAGGAAACTGGAGAGAAGGTGAGAGAGAGAGAGGAAACTGGAGAGAAGGTGAGAGAGAGAGAGAGGAAACTGGAGAGAAGGTGAGAGAGAGAGAGAGGAAACTGGAGAGAAGAGAGAGAGAGAGAGGAAACTGGAGTGAAGAGAGAGAGAGGAAACTGGAGAGAAGGTGAGAGAGAGAGAGGAAACTGGAGAGAAGGAGAGAGAGAGAGAGGAAACTGGAGAGAAGGAGAGAGAGAGAGAGGAAACTGGAGAGAAGGTGAGAGAGAGAGAGGAAACTGGAGAGAAGGAGAGAGAGAGAGAGAGGAAACTGGAGAGAAGGTGAGAGAGAGAGAGAGAGAGGAAACTGGAGAGAAGGAGAGAGAGAGAGAGAGGAAACTGGAGAGAAGGAGAGAGAGAGAGAGAGGAAACTGGAGAGAAGGTGAGAGAGAGAGAGAGGAAACTGGAGAGAAGGAGAGAGAGAGAGAGGAAACTGGAGAGAAGGTGAGAGAGAGAGAGAGAGGAAACTGGAGAGAAGGTGAGAGAGAGAGAGAGAGAGGAAACTGGAGAGAAGGAGAGAGAGAGAGAGAGGGAAACTGGAGAGAAGGTGAGAGAGAGAGAGAGAGGAAACTGGAGAGAGGAGAGAGAGAGAGAGGAAACTGGAGAGAAGGTGAGAGAGAGAGAGGAAACTGGAGAGAAGGGAGAGAGAGAGAGGAAACTGGAGAGAAGGTGAGAGAGAGAGAGAGGAAACTGGAGAGAAGGTGAGAGAGAGAGAGGAAACTGGAGAGAAGGTGAGAGAGAGAGAGAGGAAACTGGAGAGAAGGTGAGAGAGAGAGAGGAAACTGGAGAGAAGGTGAGAGAGAGAGAGGAAACTGGAGAGAAGGTGAGAGAGAGAGAGGAAACTGGAGAGAAGGTGAGAGAGAGAGAGAGAGAGGAAACTGGAGAGAAGAGAGAGAGAGAGAGAGGAAACTGGAGAGAAGGTGAGAGAGAGAGAGAGGAAACTGGAGAGAAGGTGAGAGAGAGAGAGGAAACTGGAGAGAAGGTGAGAGAGAGAGAAGGAAACTGGAGAGAAGGTGAGAGAGAGAGGAGGAAACTGGAGAGAAGGAGAGAGAGAGGAAACTGGAGAGAAGGTGAGAGAGAGAGGAACTGGAGAAGGTGAGAGAGAGAGAGGAAACTGGAGAGAAGGTGAGAGAGAGAGAGAGAGGAAACTGGAGAGAAGGTGAGAGAGTGAGAGAGAGGAAACTGGAGAGAAGGTGAGAGAGAGAGAGAGAGAGAGAGGAAACTGGAGAGAAGGTGAGAGAGGAAACTGGAGAGAGAGAGAGAGAAACTGGAGAGAAGGAGAGAGAGAGAGAGAGAGAGAGGAAACTGGAGAGAAGGGAGAGAGAGAGAGAGAGGAAACTGGAGAGAAGGTGAGAGAGAGAGAGAGGAAACTGGAGAGAAGGTGAGAGAGAGAGAGAGAGAAACTGGAGAGAAGGTGAGAGAGAGAGAGAGGAAACTGGAGAGAAGGTGAGAGAGAGAGAGGAAACTGGAGAGAAGGTGAGAGAGAGAGAGGAAACTGGAGAGAAGTGTGAGAGAGAGAGGAAACTGGAGAGAAGGTAAGAGAGAGAGGAAACTGGAGAGAAGGTGAGAGAGAGAGAGAGGAAACTGGAGAGAAGGTGAGTGAAACTGGAGAGAAGGAGAGAGAGAGAGAGAGAGGAAACTGGAGAGAAGGTGAGAGAGAGAGAGAGGAAACTGGAGAGAAGGTGAGAGAGAGAGAGAGGAAACTGGAGAGAAGGTGAGAGAGAGAGAGAGAGGAAACTGGAGAGAAGGTGAAGAGAGAGAGAGGAAACTGGAGAGAAGGTGAGAGAGAGAGAGAGAGAGGAAACTGGAGAGAAGGTGAGAGAGAGAGAGAGGAAACTGGAGAGAAGGTGAGAGAGAGAGAGAGGAAACTGGAGAGAAGGTGAGAGAGAGAGAGAGGAAACTGGAGAGAAGGTGAGAGAGAGAGAGAGAGAGAGAGGAAACTGGAGAGAAGGTGAGAGAGAGAGAGAGAGGAAACTGGAGAGAAGGTGAGAGAGAGAGAGAGAGGAAACTGGAGAGAAGGTGAGAGAGAGAGAGAGGAAACTGGAGAGAAGGTGAGAGAGAGAGAGAGGAAACTGGAGAGAAGGTGAGAGAGAGAGAGAGGAAACTGGAGAGAAGGTGAGAGAGAGAGAGAGGAAACTGGAGAGAAGGTGAGAGAGAGAGAGAGGAAACTGGAGAGAAGGTGAGAGAGAGAGAGAGGAAACTGGAGAGAAGGTGAGAGAGAGAGAGAGGAAACTGGAGAGAAGGTGAGAGAGAGAGAGAGGAAACTGGAGAGAAGGTGAGAGAGAGAGAGGAAACTGGAGAGAAGGTGAGAGAGAGAGAGAGGAAACTGGAGAGAAGGTGAGAGAGAGAGGAAACTGGAGAGAAGGTGAGAGAGAGAGAGAGGAAACTGGAGAGAAGAGAGAGAGAGAGAGAGGAAACTGGAGAGAGAGAGAGAGAGAGAGGAAACTGGAGAGAAGGTGAGAGAGAGAGAGAGGAAACTGGAGAGAAGGTGAGAGAGAGAGAGAGGAAACTGGAGAGAAGGTGAGAGAGAGAGAGGAAACTGGAGAGAAGGTGAGAGAGAGGAAACTGGAGAGAAGGTGAGAGAGAGAGAGGAAACTGGAGAGAAGGTG
>NC_090325.1:105236834-105239334 GCF_035084215.1 Heptranchias perlo | reverse complement strand
CAGAAGGTGAGAGAGTGTGTGAGAGAGAGGGGAAACCGGACAGAAGGTGAGAGAGTGTGTGAGAGAGAGGGGAAACCGGACAGAAGGTGAGAGAGAGAGAGAGGAAACCGGACAGAAGGTGAGAGAGAGAGAGAGAGGAAACCGGACAGAAGGTGTGAGAGAGAGAGGAAACCGGACAGAAGGTGAGAGAGAGAGAGAGGGGGGAAACCGGACAGAAGGTGAGAGAGAGAGAGAGAGAGGAAACCGGACAGAAGGTGAGAGAGTGTGTGAGAGAGAGAGGAAACCGGACAGAAGGTGAGTGAGTGTGTGAGAGAGAGAGGAAACCGGACAGAAGGTGAGAGAGTGTGTGAGAGAGAGTGGAAACCGGACCGAAGGTGAGTGAGTGTGTGAGAGAGAGGAAACCGGACAGAAGGTGAGAGAGAGAGAGAGAGAGAGGAAACCGGACAGAAGGTGAGAGAGAGAGAGAGAGAGAGAGAGAGAGAGGAAACCGGACAGAAGGTGAGAGAGAGAGGGAAAACCCGACAGAAGGTGAGAGAGAGAGAGAGGGGAAACCGGACAGAAGGTGAGAGAGAGAGAGAGAGGGGAAACCGGACAGAAGGTGAGAGAGAGAGAGAGAGAGTAAACCGGTCAGAAGGTGAGATAGAGAGAGAGAGAGAGAGAGGGGAAACTGGACAGAAGTTGAGAGAGAGAGAGAGAGAGAGAGGGGAAACCGGACAGAATTTGAAAGAGAGAGAGGGGAAACTGGATAGAAGGTGAGAGTGAGAGAGAGAGAGGGGAAACCGGACAGAAGGTGAGCGAGAGAGAGAGAGAGAGTAAACCGGTCAGAAGGTGAGAGAGAGAGAGAGGGGAGACCGGACAGAAGGTGAGAGAGAGAGAGGGGAAACTGGACAGAAGGTGAGAGAGAGAGGAAACCGGACAGAAGGTGAGAGAGAGAGAGAGGGGAAACCGGACAGAAGGTGAGAGAGAGAGAGAGAGAGAGAGGGGAAACCGGACAGAAGATGAGAGAGAGAGAGAGAGGGGAAACCGGACAGAAGGTGAGAGAGAGAGAGAGAGAGAGAGAGGAAACCGGACAGAAGGTGAGAGAGAGAGAGAGAGGGGAAACCGGACAGAAGGTGAGAGAGAGAGAGAGAGAGATGGGGGGGAAACCGGACAGAAGGTGAGAGAGAGAGAGAGTAAACCGGTCAGAAGGTGAGAGAGAGAGGAAACCGGACAGAAGGTGAGAGAGAGAGGGGAAACCGGACAGAAGGAGAGAGAGAGAGAGAGAGGAAACCGGACAGAAGGTGAGAAAGAGAGTAAACCGGACAGAAGGTGTGAGAGAGAGGAAACCGGACAGAAGGTAAGAGAGAGAGAGGAAACCGGACAGAAGGTGAGAGAGGGGAAACCGGACAGAAGGTGAGAGAGAGAGAGAGAGAGAGGAAACCGGACAGAAGGTGAGAGAGAGAGAGGAAACCGGACAGAAGGTGAGAGAGAGAGAGGGGAAACTGGACAGAAGGTGAGAGAGAGAGGAAACCGGACAGAAGGTGAGAGAGAGAGAGAGGGGAAACCGGACAGAAGGTGAGAGAGGGGAAACCGGACAGAAGGTGAGAGAGGGGAAACCGGACAGAAGGTGAGAGAGAGAGAGAGAGAGAGGAAACCGGACAGAAGGTGAGAGAGAGAGAGAGAGAGAGAGGAAACCGGACAGAAGGTGAGAGAGAGAGAGGGGAAACTGGACAGAAGGTGAGAGAGAGAGGAAACCGGACAGAAGGTGAGAGAGAGAGAGAGGGGAAACCGGACAGAAGGTGAGAGAGAGAGAGGGGAAACTGGACAGAAGGTGAGAGAGAGAGGAAACCGGACAGAAGGTGAGAGAGAGAGAGAGAGAGAGAGAGGGGAAACCGGACAGAAGGTGAGAGAGAGAGAGAGAGGGGAAACCGGACAGAAGGTGAGAGAGAGAGAGAGAGAGATGGGGGGGAAACCGGACAGAAGGTGAGAGAGAGAGAGAGAGTAAACCGGTCAGAAGGTGAGAGAGAGAGGAAACCGGACAGAAGGTGAGAGAGAGAGGAAACCGGACAGAAGGTGAGAGAGAGAGAGAGAGAGAGGGGAAACCGGACAGAAGGTGAGAGAGAGAGAGAGAGAGAGAGGAAACCGGACAGAAGGAGAGAGAGAGAGGAAACCGGACAGAAGGTGTGAGAGAGAGGAAACCGGACAGAAGGTGAGAGAGAGAGAGAGAGAGAGAGAGAGGAAACCGGACAGAAGGTGAGAGAGAGAGAGAGAGAGAGGGGAAACCGGACAGAAGGTAAGAGAGAGAGAGGAAACCGGACAGAAGGTGAGAGAGGGGAAACCGGACAGAAGGTGAGAGAGAGAGAGAGAGAGAGAGAGGAAACCGGACAGAAGGTGAGAGAGAGAGAGAGAGGGGAAACCGGACAGAAGTTGAAAGAGAGAGAGGGGAAACCGGACAGAAGGTAAGAGAGAGAGAGGAAACCGGACAGAAGGTGAGAGAGAGAGAGAGAGAGTAAACCGGACA